>NC_091951.1:228694993-228994993 GCF_031021105.1 Erythrolamprus reginae | reverse complement strand
AGAACTTAGTATTGCAGGCAAAGTCTGCCTACAGCTTGGGAGTTTGATCATGACAGACTCAAGGTTGACTCAGTCTTCCATCCTTCAGAGATCAGTAAAATGAGGTCTCAGATTGTTGGGGGCAATATGCTGACATTGTAAACTGCTCAGAGAGTCCTGTAACGTGCTATGGAGACATATATAAGTCTAGGTACTCTTGCTATGCTTTTATTTAATTTGTATCCTGCCTTTATTATTTTTACAAATAACTCAAGGGGGTAAACATATCCAATATACTTTCTTCCTCCTATTTTCTCCACAACAACCACCCTGTGAGGTAGGTTGGGCTGAAAGAGAGTGATTGGCTTAAAGTCACACAACTGGCTTTCATGGCTAATGCAGGATTTGAACCAACCGTCTCCCAGTTTCTAGCCGGGTTCCTTAACCACTAGACCAAATTGATTCTTGTTATATGTAGAAGTCCGATTATGGAAACCATGTTTTTGCTTTGGATCCACTTCTGATTATGAAAAATTAGAATTCAACTGAAACTGATTATGCTGTTGGTTATGCGATTATGTTGTTGGACTTGCGCTGGGCAGGCCCAGGTTCTAATCTACTCTTAACCACAGATCTTTCTCTATGACTTTGACCCAGTTCAGACTACTTCAGAAAATTGTTGGAGCGAATGGGAGGAAAGGTTACTATGTATGTTGCCATGAAGTCCTGAATAAAATGAAGGATATAAATGTAACAAATAGTAATGTTGATAAGTTTTGTTTTTCAGTTGTGAATACATGACAGAGGCTGTTTGAAACACACCATAAGTATTGTACAGTGGTACTTCTATCTACAAATGCCTCTACTTACGAACCTTTCTAGATAAGAATCGGGTGTTCAATATTTTTTTGCCTCTTCTCAAGAACCATTTTCCACTTACAAACCTGAGCCTCCGAAACTGTAACCAGAAAAAGCAGGGAAAAGCCTCCCTGGGGCCTCTCTAGGAATCTCCTGGGACAAAACAGGAACGGAAAAGGCGTGGAGAAGCCTCTGTGGGGCCTCTCTAGGATCCTCCTGGGAGGAAACAGGGCCTCCACCTTCCCTGTGGTTTCCCCAATCGCACACATTATTTGCTTTTACATTGAGTCCTATGGGGAAAATTGCTTCTTCTTACAAACGTTTCTACTTAAGAACCTGGTCACGGAATGAATTAAGTTCGTAAGTAGAGGTACCACTGTATTTTTTGTCTTCTAAAATGGCTTTACTGAATTTCATCCCAGGATTTTTTTTTATAGTCCTAAAAAGACAGACCTAGTATTTGAAAGAATATCTCTATAAATACATATAACGCTATTTCATGATGAAAATATTTATTTCAGGAGCACCAGAACAAAGTTAATAAAGGCTACTTGGATCTCTATGGGCAGATGCAGCACGAAGGACCTACCTCTGCGGATTGGGCTCATTTTTATTGTCTCTCATGTGGCGAATCATTCGACATTTTCCAATCGTAGCATCTGGGCGGGAAATACCCATGCCTTTAAAAACCAATCTACACAGGGAAATAAAAAGTCAGGTTTCTGTTATATGAACATTCTTCTCTCTTCTTCTTTTAAGGAGGCATAATTTAGCAATTGCCTTCTCTCATTTTATTGCCATTATTTATAATAGCATTTTCCAGCAATTATGTGGAACTAAATGGGGAGCTTCAGCTGTCACTCTCAGGCCATCAAGCACTAGGATTGGTTTGCTCCGTGGTGAGTGCAGTGGTGGTGCAGTGGTTAGCATGCAGTACTGCAGGCTACTTCTGCTGCCTGCTGGCTGCCTGCAGTTCGGCAGTTCAATTCTCACCAGTTCAAGGTTGACTCAGCCTTCCATCCTCAGCTTTCCGAGGTGGGTAAAATGAGGACCCAGATTGTGGGGGCAATATGCTGGCTCTGTTAAAAAGTGCTATTGCTAACATATTGTAAGCCACCCTGAGTCTAAGGAGAAGGGCGGCGTAAAAATCCAATCAATCAATCAATCAATCAATCAATCTGTAAACCATATGGAGAGGGCTATAAAGCACTGTGAAGTGGTATTTATTCATTAATTAATTCATTCATTCAGTTTTTATGTCGCCCTTCTCCTTAGACTCAGGGCGGCTTACAACATGTTAGCAATAGCACTTTTGTAACAGAGCTAGGCTATTGCCCCCACAATCCAGGTCCTCATTTTACCCACCTCGGAAGGATGGAAGGCTGAGTCAACCTTGAGCCGGTGATGAGATTTGAACCGCTGACCTTCAGATCTACAAGTCAGCTTCAGTGGCCTGCATTACAGCACTCTACCTGCTGCGCCACCCCGGCTTCTGTATGTAAGTCTTATTGCTATTGCTACTCCACAGTATAATATTATGTCCCTGTTTGGCTTAACAGCTGCTATACTAAGTAAACTAGATGCCAGACTCAACCACACGAAAGTTATAAGAGGATGTATTAAAATCACTGCTGGCTTCCTGTCCTAGACCATATAGCATCAACACCTGTATGGAGGCAAGGTGCATTAGTGAGAGAACACATAAAAATTATGAACAATTTACCCCTATCTGTGCAGCAGACCTTCCTCATCTATCAAGCCAGAAGATTCAAATCCAGGAAACCCTCAATGGCACTTGCCCAACATCTGCCCAACAATATTAATAGTGATTCCGAAAGGAAAGTGAAATGGGTCCCTGAATGCCCAAAAGACATATAAGTCAGTGTTTCCCAACCTTGGCAACTTGAAGATATCTGGACTTCAACTCCCAGAATTCCCCAGCCAGCAAATGCTGGCTGGGGAATTCTGGGAGTTGAAGTCCAGATAGCTTCAAGTTTATTTATTTATTTATTGGTTTTGTATGCCGCCCCCCTCCGCAGATTCGGGGCGGTTGCCAAGGTTGGGAAACACTGATATAAATGACCCCACAAAAAAGGAGCCAGGCTTTGAAATATCATGTCAGCGATAGACAATGCTGACTAGTATTTGCACCTCACGTGGCAGGTGCTGGGACCCTCTGAATAAATGGGGCATAGTATCCTCCCCTCAGTCTTGTCAAACTGTAGAATCACATCATGACTGGCTGTAAGCTGAGGGTGTAGACTAGACCAGTATCTGATTTTTTTTTTTTTTAAGAAATGCTGTGCTTCAATAGTTAAATGGCCTCGATTTTTGGATTTGAACATAGATCTTTTTATCATTTATGTTTTATTGTGTTTTACTAATCTAGGTGTACATGTTATGCTAGTTCGCCTATGAAATGCCACACGCTAAATAAATAAACCTTATCTCAGAAATACACGTGACATCCCTTTGACGAAAGTTAGTCATTAACTCAACCCATGCTTTGTTATTTCATTCTACATAAACGTTATGACTACAACAGGTACATCGATATCAAGGAACTTCTCTCCCATTAATTAATATGATTTAAGGCTGCAGTAATTAACTGGACATCTCCAGTCAAATGGTTCTATTTTTTTTAAAATATACTTTATTAATTTATACAAAAAGGAATAAAACAGGGGGAAAGGGGGATGGGAGTACAGAAAAGAAAAGTGGGAGGGGAGTGGGGTAAACAATATTGTTATATCACAGCTTATATATATTATTGTATATACATTTCGGGTATTTGTCCATATGTAAATATTTCGTATTCAGAGTTCTTATTTAAATATCTTATAGCTGTAATATTTGATAATCCAACAGTAATGTGGGAAAAGAAAGGATAGAAAGGGAGAAAAGGGAGAGAGAAAAAAAGAGAGAAAAGTGAAAGAAGAGAGAGATAGCAAGATGAGAAGTAGTACCTGCAAGCAAGCAGGCGTTTGGGTTGTGGCGACTTAGATGGATTATATTTATTGTTTTTGTTAGTAAAATTTAATCATAGGTTGTAATATTAGTAGATTTATAATAGTTATCAAATGGATTGAACTCAGACAGGGATTGAGTTATTTTTGATCTGATTTTTGGTTATACATATCTTTATTTTGGTTAATATTAAGCAATTTTGGTTATTTTTCGCTTTGTCACCTTTAGAGTTGGATAGCCACCTGAACCATTTCCCCCAGGCCTTGTAGAACTCTGAATCATTTTTGTTCTGAATTTCCATTGTTAATTTTGTTAGTTCGGCACATTCCATAATTTTACTAGTGATGGTTAGATTTGTCGGAATGTCTTCGTTTTTCCAATGTTGTGCATATGTTAGTCTGGCGGCCGTTAGTATTTGGATGGTGACGTATCTGTCTTCTTTACTTAATTTCTGTCTAAAAATGCCCAGAAGAAATAGCTGGTTCTATTTTAATCCACTTTTTGTTCAAGGGCAAGGGGCCATACTTAAGGATACAGAAATGATATGCTTAGATAGTCAAAAGAGGATAAATAAGGGGAGGGTCTCATGATTCTCCTTTGAAGTTCTAAAAGCTTATCCATAAGTTGTCCTGCCTGCCAAAGAAGGGTTCCACCTCAACTCCCAGAGGCTCTTTAAGCCTGACCTCCTTGCTATCCAGCTACTGTAGGAAAGGTGGGGGACAAAAAATGCTTACATTCATAAATACACGTGCCTCTTGACAAAAGTAGGAATAAAATAATGTTAAACAATGGCAGTGTCAGCTTAGCAACAAAGAACATGAGCGTTGAAAAACAATTTTCAGAGCAATGGTGTAAGTGAGAAACAGGAAATGCTGGTGACCTTGTAACTCTAAATATTATTGCTGTGTAAGAGATAATATAGTTCTCTACTTGGGGCGGGAATAGTAAAATTTGCTAAGTATATTTCTAAGCTTCCTGAAAGAATATTTTCCTCTAAGTTGTGAACATAATTTATTTAGAATTAAAGAGCATGATTCCTAGCAGAGCCCAAATATTGGATTCTGGTATAAACCAGAGCCTGGTATTTCTCATTCTCTTGTTGGAATTCTAAGAATACCATCTAAAAACTTCTGTTTGCCAAACTTAACACCTCTTGACATAAAACACTTCCTGCTCATCCCAAACACAATGTGCACCTAGTACTATGTGCCAAAGAAACGAGTATTCAAAGGGACTGAGTGGAAACACTATTTGCTTTGTTGCTAAAGTCTTAACCCAACAGCAGGCAGACAGCGTCTCACTTTGTATAAATCAAGAGAGGAGCGCTAGAAGACAAGGAGAGCAGCGACCCTTGAATAGCATGGAGCGTGGGGCAATGTCCCTGGATCACCAGCTTTCTAAAACAGCAAGAAAAGGAACATTGCAATGTCCCCTGGTTCCCTCTGGAAGCAGGCCTCTACAGTTTACTTTGCGGCTGCCATACAAATGTTTCTTCTCTAAAATTAATATCACTAGAAAGGAGAATGCAGGGTATTGTGTAATGGGCTTCAGTAGACAAGAATCAGACCAGCATAGCTAAAACAGCTTCTATGTGACATGCATGAGTCTCAGAGTTACTGTATTTATGTGACTTGCTGTGATGTACAATCATAATGCCTATAAGGAGGCATTGAACTAGAGATCTAAAGTGAAAGGGCTTAAATCTTGTGAAAGTCCAGCATCTTGCTGATCACAGGTCTATTCTAAAATGGACATTCTAAATCTAGACTCTGCTTTTCTGAATCAGTTGCGTATATGAACTTGCTACTTGTTTTGCTCTGGAACAAATCCAAACACCTTCTTTAACTCAGATTGGAACATTTTAAGAAACACGCTGGCACATTGTCTTTAGATGACACTCTAGTGCAGGTTTTTATTTTTAGATAAAGATATAAATATTCACTGTGGGATAGTTTTATTTTTTATTGCTTTAAATCAAGGTTGTAAAACTGGATTTCATTGAGGGCCAGATCAGCACTGTAGTTGTCCTCCACGGGCTGGCTGGTAGTGGAGGGAGGAAATAGGATGGGCAGCTTCCTGCAGTGCCCTGCTGGTAAAAACAGGACATGGGGTAGCCATGGGTGGTCCCCACGCATCCCGTTTTGGCCAGCAGGGTGCTACAGGAGGCTGTGCAGGACAACAGGGTGTGTGGGACCCACGTCCCATTTTCACTAGCAGAGCCACTGCAGGCTAATCCTTTGCTATTTCCAGGCTGGCCACATGGGCCAGATCTAAGCACCCCACGGGATGAATCCAGCCCATGGGCCTTGAGTTTGGCACTCCTACTTTAAATGAAAGCTGATGTATGTGCTGTCATTACTTTGGTTTAACATCTGGTTTCTCTTGTTGGCTCCTTCCGTGTTATTGCAACCAGGTTTAAAGTTAATGACATAACAACCCAGCTCATTGTGTACATGGTAAGTAATTGTGTATAAGTTATTATTATTATTATTATTATTATTATTATTATTATTATTATTGGATTTGTATGCCGCCCCTCTCCGCAGGCTCGGGATGGCTAACAACAATGATAAAAAAACAGCAATCCAATTAATAAAACAACTAAAAACCCTTCCGTCTGGGGCGGAACCTCCTAATTGTGTATAAGTAAGCTCTGGCTTCTTTTGTTTAGGGTACAATCAAGCAAGTGCAGACAAGCTGCAAGTAGCCCACAGAAATGTCTCATTCCCCTTTCCACCCTTAGTTGTGGTCTAAAAAAAAGCAGCTTATGAGTTTACGTAGCGAATTTTGCCACTTGAAGACAATATCTGCCATAGCGTGATGGAGAGTGGCTAGCTCCATGTATATGCTAGAAGGAAGTGAAATATTTCACAAGAGTCCTGCTAAAGCAAATGAAGGGCCTCTCAGCATTTTGAGAGGCCCATTAGCACAAGGACATTATTGGCTGCCTTGCTCACATTGAGATCCATCAGCATTAGGACATTATTGGCTGCCTGCTCATGTTTTGCAGCAGCTGATATTTTGAGACATTTTTTTCTCTGAACTCTGGTGGCAATAAGCAACATTATGATTAAAAGCTATTAATGGGTGCTTTTCAAACCTTCTAGATTGGTAGCACTTTGAATAGCAAATTCCTTAGTTCAACTTGTGCATGTAGGGTTTATTTTCATCTCCCGTAAATCTTCCACCTTTCAGCATCAGTGGACCATCCTAGAGGTGAGTTTAAAACCTTCTCTTGATTATTTTCTCACCTCTTACATAACTTCATATACCATTCATCAAATATTTACAGATTAGAATAAAATAGAATAGAATAACAGAGATGGAAGGGACCTTGGAGGTCTTGTAGTCTAACCCCCTGCTTAGGCAGGAACCCCTACACCACCAGACAAATGCTTATCCATCATCTTCTTAAAAACTCCAATGTTGGAGTATTCACAACTTCTGGAAGGAGGTGTTCCAAGGATTAATTGTTCTGTTGGGAATTTCCTCCTTAGTTGCTTTCCTCCTTGTTTAGTTTCCATTCATTGCTTCTTGTCCTACCCTTAGGTGCTTTGGTGAATAGGCGGTCTCCATCTTCTTTGTTGCAGCTCCTGAGATAGTGGAACACTGCTATCATGTCTCCCCTGGTCCTTCTTTTCATTAAACTAGACATACCCAGTTCCTGCAATTGTTCTTCATATGTTTTAGCCTCCAGTCCCCTAATCATCTTTGCTGCTCTTCTCTGCACTCTTTCTAGAGTCTCAACATCCTTTTTACAACGTGGCAACTAAAACTGAATGCAGTATTCTATGAACACTTTAGTTATGTATTTAATATATATATAGTTACTTAAACCCTGCTAAAGTGAAACTAACCTTTTAGATGATCCTAACTTTTTAACTCCAATTGTTTTGGAAGGAAATTTAGAACATTCATATTTGAGTGGGCTTTTTCAAGTGCTGTATTACGAATAGTTAAGGTTCTGTGAGCCCAGAGAAATTACAGGGAATTGCCAGCAGTTTCTCCGTTCCAGTTTTGAGTCCTGCATAGAAAATGCAGGAATGATACAAGAGATCCATGTTTCAATGTGGGTAGACATTCAATATCTTTATGTTCAGAGTATCTTTCTGAATTCCTTACAGTTGGAATATTCACTTGATATTTAAAGTTGAAAAATTCACAGGATGTTTACAAAGGACTTCATATTTTGATGAGGGAGTTCTTATCTATTTTACTGCACAATAACCTTGGCGTTATATTTTATTATGTAATCCGACTAAAATATCACAATACAAGTGAGGTGGCAGGGGCCCAGAAAAGAACTTGGTTGGAGAGTTATTTAAAAATGTTCTTCCAAGCATAAGCAAAGTGCTGAAAGAATGCTATTGAGTCATTAAGTAGCAGAACATCCTAATGAAAATAAAATTTAAAAAACAAATGATATACTTGATTGCAGTATATGGACCTAGCCCAGCAGTTATAAATATTAACATAAGCAATCGTTTTATTAGAAGCAAAAGATAGATTTGTTTAAGAAATTGGTGGGTAGAAGATTCTCAGTTGTATCACATCTGCATCTTGAATAAAAGAGAACACAAGGCAGGAAGATCATTTTAAAAGACAAAATCTCATTTCTCTAACAGGTAAGAAACTGACACAGGGACAGGTATGAAAACCTCTTGCCATTTACTGTAGTCTCAACAAGGCTCCTAGAAGATACAACACACTGTCAGGGTGAGAGAAATAGATGTACAGTACTTAATAGGAGAGTGGTCGGCTAGTATTTGAAAAATAAATGTATCTTCAATGATCCCCTTCTAGATTAGTACTCAAAAATGATAATGGACAATGATGGGGGAAGCATCGCCCCCAAAAAGCATGGCTTAATTAAATCAAGCTCTTTGTACACTGATTAGAGGCATTCTCAATTTTAGATTCTAAGCAAATTAGTACTTTCCAGATATGATAATCTGAACTAAATTGATACTGGCTCTTTTGTCTACATTTGAGATGTGGATAATTGTTGCTCTAAGTCAAAAATGGCTTGAAATGCATCAGGCCACTGTAGCTATGTTTGTCAAGACAAACTCTTCACATGCAAATATTTCTTAAAGATCAATTCTGAATTTGCATTCTTGTACCCATAAACATACATGCCAGAGCAACATAGGAAGAAACCATAAATCAACAAATGTCACAAAGAGCACCTACTGTACCGGGCACAACCCCCAAAATTAAAAAACATACCCAGCCCCAAATTCAACATTAACTAAAAAGATGAGGGATCTTACCTGTTGTAAATGTCATCATCTTCACCACCCCAGCCCCAATAATTATTGGGAAACCCATTGATTTTTTGGAATTGCTCCTTACTTAAAGCAGACACACCTCCAAAATACTGATTGTAAGGTAACCTGGAAGAAACAAAGTTAAATTATTCATATAAAATCATGTGATCACAGAGAAACTTGGATTATATCTCTAGTCACAATTCTAGATAGGAGTGATCAGAAAAAGTAATGTGTTGCATCAGACATGTCTTTGCCAATATATAAGTCTGTGTTTTCTGAAATCTGAGTTCCGAATTCATTAAAACCATTTTTCAAGTTGTCGGTTGGCGGGCCCCAGGGGAAGAGCCTTCTCTGTGGCGGCCCCGACTCTCTGGAACCAACTCCCCCCGGAGATTAGAACTGCCCCTACTCTCCCTGCCTTCCGTAAAGTTCTTAAAACCCACCTTTGTCGTCAGGCATGGGGGAACTGAAACATCTCCCCCGGGCTCGTACAATTTATGTATGGTATGTTTGTGTGTGTGTGTTTGTTAGTATATCGGGGTTCTTTTTTAAACTTTTTAAAATATTTAAATTATTTGAATTTATTTGGATTTGTATGATTTGTTTATGCCTGTTGTGAGCCACCCTGAGTTCACGGAGAGGGGCGGCATACAAATCTAAATAATAAATAAATAAATAAATAAGGAGCCAAAACTACTTTTTTAAAATACTGAAAATATTTTATCAAGATTTTGATAAAAATGGAAAAAATGAGCTCTATGCTTCATTTTTAAAGGTTTATATAGGAAGAATAATTCTGTAATTCAAGAGGATAGAAACAGTACTAGCTATGTTTGTAACTGCTGCTGCATAGATCATAAATTACTTCTTTAAATATTCTTTTTTTCCTGGATCCATTGCATATTGCTGTTCACTATTTTCTGTTTTTCTTTCCTATCTTTATACATTTTTTTTGCTTTTCTATATATTTTTTAATCTCCATGGTTTAATTTTGTAAAAAAAAGTTATTCGTTAAATATATTTTTATTATGCTACATACAAACATATTTGCACACATGTGTCTCTTGTGTATACATTTTATACACATACATATGCATTTGTATATGTACAGATACCATACTAATTATTCAAGCTTAACTGAGCTGTCAGCAGCATCTAGGTAACCTTGTCTGAGCTTGGAGGGCAAGCTCAGAAGGTAAGGTAGGGACTGGTTAGCACTTAGATGGGAATATAAAGTTGGAAACTAGACTGGACAGTTAAAAAAAGTAAGAATAATTAGAGTGTCATTAGAACAGGTGCCACATTTAGTTGTGAAGGTACTGCACTGACACAAGCTACGTCTCAAAAAGAATCACTTTCAACAAATCTTCCCTCCTTCCAATAGTATAATGCAAGTAAAGATATGGTCATATTCTGGCTTCCAGATCCCCATGACTAGTGACTATTTATTATATTGGTTTGCCACCAACTCCCAGTAACTCACTCATATTGGTATATGGTTTATGCTAAATGTAAACAACCAACTTCTTACCGAAATCCAAATTTATCCATAGATACAGAGAGGTGCCTGGGCTGGTCGTAACACTTATAGATATTCCTGTCATCCATCGGGATTAGGTCAACATCGCTAAATACAAAGCAGTCATAATCATATTCTTTCAAAGCTTCTTTGAAGCCTATATTCAGAAGCTTTGCACGGTTAAATGTTTCGTCTCCATCCTGATGTAAGAAAAGGAACAATTGTCATGAGCCTTCAAAAGAGTAGTTGGCACTTCCTGTTTATTACCACCCCCCCCAGAGCCTCCATCAGAGGCAACACAGGCAACGCCACATATTCACATAAGCCTACTATTTGCCAGTTTTCTATCCAGTTTGCCTTGTCTTTAAGACCAAACACAAAGTTTACATGAAAGGAATGTGCTTGTTTTGCCTTTCAATGAACTTTCCTTCAATCTATGGGAAGAGAGAAAGCAGACACAGAGCAAAGAATTTCATTTTGCTCTGCATCAGCTGGAGTTTTCTCAGTGCATTGAGGCTCCGAACTGCAGTTCATCGTGTTGAAAGATGATGCACATTTTTATATGCTAAGATTGTGTACAGTCTTGTGTAAAAATCTGTCTCTTCTTCCCATTCAGGTACCTGAATGTTATCAAAACTTATACTGTACTGCAGTTCAGATATTTTCCAATGAGGAACAATGCCTGCAAGCCTCATTTACAGAGGGAGGAAAGGAAAATCAGCTCCCAATAAAACAATTATTTAGATTGTATTTTAATGTTTATAATTACTTTAATAAAAGAGCCTGCCATCATACAAACAGCTAGATTTATTATAGTGAGAAGCAGAACAAAAGATTCTCTATATGTCAATTGTGTTTGTTCCCAGTGTCATCACCCTTAACTTTTTCTATTCTTTCTCTTCTATGTTTTGTTAACTAATGAAGAAACACAACTATCAGGTTTTTAAAAAGGATTTAGGGTATTATTGTCCTGCTTATTCCAGAGAACTATTTTCTGGCCATGCCTGGATGGTTTGACATGAAGCAGAGTACAGCCAGAATAGCATTTGGCAATCTTCCACACAAGAAAAAAGTACTAAAGGCAAGTAGAACTTTTTGAGATAGTTATATCGAAAGTTATTTTAAAAAATTAATAACTCCATACTCTTTATAATACCCAGATCTGTCCCCAACACAACTAAAAGAGATATCTGATAGAATCCTTCGTTTTGTTTTTATGGTTGGTTTCATTGATTGATTGACTCTTCTACAAGTTGTTTACAGAGATTACTAAAAATAAAATGTACATTTTGGGAGTTTCTAAATTACAATCCAGTTCTACATTTGTGGAACTTGAAATGTAATGGAAATGTTTCTGACCTTGACAAAAATTACATAGCCAAACATAGCGACGAAAATACCCTTTAAGTGATGGATTGGATGAAATTACCATTCTCTCCTTCCAATTAACTCTCTTCAGAGAAACTAGTCAACCATATGATTGTAGTCGCTGTTTACTGTGGATCAGTAAACAAGCAAAATAATAAGAGTGGAGCAGAATTAGGATATATATAAGATCCCCTTATACATGAATTTTGAAGCAGCAGAATTATTAGAGCTGTGTTTTGTAAACGGAGACATGTTTCCATGTCTGTTTCTGTAGATTCAGGAAAGGAAAACCATAATAACATGCCAGAGTGGATAAAATGTTGACCTGGAAAACCAGTGACATAGGGGAAGAATTATTTATTTCTAACACCAAATTATTTAAGATGGATACCATAGAGGTCTTTTAAATGGATTGAGAAAGAGTCTCAAGTGACACGTTATAGTTATTCCCGTTACATTTCCTTATGCAAAGTCACTGCAGCAAAACACATGCAGTTAGTTCTAGCCATTATCTCCAGTAAATCAACTTTAAAAAAAAAGAAAAAAAAAGCCAGATTTGTCTATGGATTAATTCATTTGCAGAATTATAGAAACATAGAAACATAGAAGATTGACGGCAGAAAAAGACTTCACGGTCCATCTAGTCTGCCCTTATACTATTTCTTGTATTTTATCTTAGGATGGATATATGTTTATCCCAGGCATGTTTAAATTCAGTTACTGTGGATTTATCTACCACGTCTGCTGGAAGTTTGTTCCAAGGATCTACTCCTCTTTCAGTAAAATAATATTTTCTCACATTACTTCTGATCTTCCCCCAAACTAACTTCAGATTGTGTCCCCTTGTTCTTGTGTTCACTTTCCTATTGAAAACACTTCCCTCCTGGACCTTATTTAACCCTTTAACATATTTAAATGTTTCGATCATGTTCCCCCTTTCCCTTCTGTCCTCCAGACTATACAGATTGAGTTCATTAAGTCTTTCCTGATACGTTTTATGCTTAAGACCTTCCACCATTTTTGTAGCCCGTCTTTGGACCCGTTCAATTTTATCAATATCTTTTTGTAGATGAGGTTTATCAATTAATTATCAGTTTATATTTTTTTGTATCAGGCAGAGGGCTAATCAATACCAAAGCTACAACTGCAATTTCCTTCCCTCCCCCCCTCCCCCGGTACCACTCATATTACCATTCAAGTTTAGTTAATATATTTTGGCATGAAAATTCCCTATTAAAAGAGCATTCTCATTTAGTTTTTTGTCTTCTCCAAAAAAAGTTAGAATTACTTTAATTCTTATTTTAGCCTTAGTATAATAACTTTGCAAAATAGAAAAGCTGTTTTTATTTATTTACTATTTATTTATTAATTGGATTTGTGTGCCGCTCCTCTCTGAGGATTCGGGGTTGCTCGCAACATATCAAAACAACATACAATATACTGTACATATCTAAAAAATCCAATTAATATAGCTAAAAAACTTTAAAAACTCTAATAACATTTAAAATCATTCATTCCCATTCACACCTACTACACTCTACACTCCTCGGCCAGGGGGCTAGAGTCTAAGGGCCCCAAGCCTGGTGGCACAGATAGGTCTTTAAATTTTTACGGAAGGCAAGAAGGGTGGGGGCAGTGTGAATCTACGGAGGGAGCTGATTCCAGAGGGCAGGGCCCCCCCACAGAGAAGGTCCCACCAAATGACATTGTCTAGTTGACAGGACCTGGAGAAGGTCGACTCTGTGTGACCTAACCGGTCACTGGGACTCATGCGGAAGAAGACAGTCCCGGAGTTAATCTGGTCCGATGCCATGTAGGGCTTTATAGGTCATAACCAACACTTTAAATTGCCTCAGGAAAACAATCGGCAGCCAATGCAGTCCGCGGAGTGCTGGAGAAATATGGGTATGCCTTGGAAGGCCCATAACCGCTCACACGGCTGCATTCTGGAGAATTTGTAATTTCCGACCACTCTTCAAAGACAGCCCCATGTAGAGAGCATTGCAGTAGTTGAACCTCGAGATGTTAAGGGCATGAGTGACTGTGACTAGAGACTCCCTGTCCAGGGAGTTTTGTTAGAAGGGTGCCTATAGTTTTACCTATTTTTAAAAAATTGGCTAAATTGTTGAGAAAAGACTAATTCTCTATCTGTTTATATTTCTAAAGTATTGTTGGATAAATCTTATTCTAAATTGAAAACCGGGAGACTGCTTAATCTTCCTCCCCTAAATGTTGAGCTGAAAGCAGCTAAAACAAAAGAAGTGTTAACTAAATGGTACAGCTTATGTCTCTGGGGATTATCAGTCATCCAGGTCGTGGTGATCCCAAAGGTGCTTTTCCAAAAGGCAACTAGACTTTTCTGGTGTTTTTTCCTTGGAAACATTTTACTTCTCACCCAGGCAGCTTCTTCTGCAGAATTGGTTGTAAGCTGCATCCCAAAGGAATGCATCTTCTAATGAATTTATTCAGTATACATTGGAGACACACTGCCAAAGCAGTAGCCACCGCCTTGTATAGAAATACAGCCATGTGAAAGCTCCCCACCATTGAAAGCAGGAGCCTGAGCAGGAGACTGCATGGGGAAAATTCAACACAATTGTTGAGCCCTTTCTGTATTGTACCATCTGTAAATGGTGTTGCAAAATGAAAATATGCTGGTTGCATTTCTTTGGAAACTGTCACATGTTCTTTGCATTTGCTAGTTCAATCAATGGAAAGGAAACTGCCTCCTGGAGATGAGGGAAGAATTTTCTTTGGCACAAAATGCTTTGACAGAGCAAGGCACCTGCCACATTCTAGCCCTGGCAGCTTCAGCTTTTCCAAAAAGGTGTCAAGAGGAGCAGGTCATGACCAAAAGACTCTGACCTGGAGTAGATTATCTTCTGGCCATCTGGCTTTCTCCCAGTTTAGCCAAACAAACAAGAAGGTATGCTGGGATGGTCTCAGATCAAATCTTGTCAACCAGAGGTGGTATCCAGCTGGTTCTAACTGGTTCCTGCGGTCCAGTAGCAGAAATTTTGTCTTGTTCGGAGAACCGGTAAATACCATCTCTGACTGGCCACGGCCACCCCACCCTGCTAGGAGTAACCCCCCCCCCATGCACCAATTTGGCTCCAAGCAGGGCGGCTTCCTAGGCCCAAAACGGGGTGTGGGGGTGTGACAAGCCACCACCACCCTGTTTTGGCTCCCAAGGGGCTGCAGGGAGGCCTTCTAGGCCCCAGGGGGTGCAGAAGGCCAAGTGCTGCCTGTCACACCGCTTGGCCACACCCACCCAGCTGGTCATTAGGGCAAAGAACCAGGTGCCTGCTCACTCTCCCACTGGCTGGACCTGCCTGGAAGTGGCATGAAAGGGCTTTGTTCAGTTGAAGGTTTGTTCCTGTCCTCAAACAGTTGAGGTCGGCACATGCAAAGTGCAAAGGTTCTCTGACAACTGCGCTTGCAATTGGCTTGCAACACCTGAGTTCCACGTCCTTCCTCCTCCTGCTCCTTCTGTTATGCCTGCTTCTGCCTCTTTCTCCTCTTCCTGGTCCTGCTTCCTCTTCCTCCTCCTACCTCTCCTCCCTTCCTCTGCTTCTTCCTCACTTTCTTCCCTCTCCGAGCAACACAACTGGGCCCGCTCTCCCTTTGCGCACCGCCCCAAGTTTGCAAGGCAAACACGAAGCAACCCAGGTGCTTCCCAAAAGCCTCGTTGGAGGGGGACCCCTTTAAGGAGTGTGTGTTTGTGTGTGCGTGTGTGAAAGTTACCTTAAGTGCTGGGTCTCCAAGGGAATCCCTCTCTCGTTTGCATCTTTTCCAAGACTGCTCAGCTCACTTCAATTGGAGTTTTTTTGCTTTTGTTTTGATGTTTATTATTTATTTTATTTATTTATTAGATTTGTATGCCGCCCCTCTCTGTATGCTGTTCCAGGATGCCTCCTGTGGTTTGGCAACATCCTGCTTGCTTTTCTTGCTGTATTTGTATGTGTGTGTGTGTGTGTGTGTGTGTGTGTGTGCGTGTGTGTGTTTAAAGGGCTTTCACTGTTTGGAGCTTTGCAAGCTGAGTGACTGCATGCTTCTTTGCAAAGAGGCATTGTGCTATGCCAAGATGGTTTGATCTCTTGGTTTTCTCAGCACTTCCTATTGCTACCTGCGAGTCTGCGGAGAGGGGCGGCATACAAATCTAATAAATAATAATAATAAATAATACCTCTTCTTTCCTCACTTCCCTCCTCTCCCCCTCCTGGCACCCCAGCAAGGCTCACTCTCTTTTCTTTCTCGTGCAGCTCTCAAAGCTTGCAAGCTACTCCAGCAAGGTGTTTGTTGTAAGGAATATCTTTCTTGGTTCAGTTCCAGGTTGGAGAAAAGACACTGGATTCATGGAAGTTGCTTGGAAAGAAGGTTTAATGATGGACAGGAACACAGGGCTTGAGCACCTGAACAGAAAAGATGGATCACATGCTTCCAGATGTTAGGTGAAGAGAAAAAGGGCAGATATGCTGAGAGAGCCCTGCTTTATACCCTCTGTTGGGCCCTACTTTGAGAGTCTCCTGTGTAAGAAATGTATCCCAGACTCCCAGGGGTGGGGTTGGGGGCAACTTTGTAGGCTGTCTTAAGTCCAAGTTTGCTTGAGCCTTACTGGCTGATGCATTCTTCCCAGATGCCATGTGGCGAGATAGGTAGAGCGCTAATCCTATCATGTCCTGAGGGTGAAGTTCTTAATCCCATCACCCTGGAGCCGAAGGGATGGAGAGGCTGGGAGCTACTTTGCTACTTTGTCTTTAGATCACGTTTCTCCTTTCCTCATCCAGGGAAACATATTATTCCTGTGTCTTGGAGGGAAACATTGATTCTCTCTCCCTTTCCCAGCACTTCTTCAACATGCTGGATCTTCGGTTTGTTTTGTTGGAAGGGTGAGTTAGAATTGTCTCTTCTTTCCCACTTTCAGGAGGTTTACAGGTCTAATCTGGAAGGGAATCACTGTGCTGAACCACTGAAAAATGCAGGTGGTGGCCTTTGATTGGGAGTTTTCTCTGGAGCAAAGATAGAGAGCTTCTTCCAGTGAAGATTTGCCTGAGTTTTCTAATATTCTTCCAGAGCAGAACAAAAAAAGGCCTCTTCCTATGAAGGCTTTTCCAGTTCTTTATTCTGGAGCAAAAGAAAGCCCTTTCTAGTGAAGTCTTCCCTCTGTGTGTTTATTCTGATTTTCCCCTGGATAAGACCTAAATCATCTGGTAGCAGGTCTTAAATAACAATCCCAGGCTTATTTTTACTCCATGCATGGCCCACCCACTATTTAACTTACCACTTCTGTCTGTGCCTCTTTCCAAAACTGTATACTTCTCTCCCCCCACCTCTCTCTTACACACAAACACACATGGCCATGCTAAAATTGCCTTCCATGAAACCAGTCCCTGGTGCCAGAAAGGTTGGGGACCTGTGAATTAGACCATGCAGGGTCCTGACAGGAGAGTCCTTTTAAGGATTATGTATTAATAGAAAAGCAACTAACTTAGCTCTGATCTAGGGATGAGATCCAGCCGGGTCTGACAGGTTCTGGAGAATCAGTAGCAGAAAGTTTGAGTAGTTCAGAGAATTGGCAAATACGGCTTTGGCTCATCCCAGAATGGGGTGGGGATGGAGATTCTGCAATAACATTCCCCCAGAAGTGAGGATTTTGCAGTATCCTTCACCTGCAGTGGGGTGAGATTGGAGGTTTTGCAGTATCTTTCATGCCCACCAAGCAATGCCTATAGAACCGGTAGTAAAAAAAATTGGATTTCACCGGTGCTCTGATCCTAAACACTAAAGCTGTTGCAGATAAAAAACAGAGGAGCTCTGATCAGCTATCACAGCTAACATTTTGGATCTTAGTGGAGGGCTTAGGAAAGGTGTCAGAATAACACCTTGGGGGACTTGGGGTGGGACCTTATACCATTTCAGAGAAATTGCTGTCCAATGTTTTCTTAAAAATTTCCAGTGTTGGACCACCCAGAACATCTGGAGACAAGCAGTTCCACTGGTTAATTATTCTCACTATCAGGAAGTTTATCCTTAGTTTTAGGTTTCTTCTGTCTTTGTCCATCTATTGCTTCTTGTTTTGCCTTCTGCTGCTTTGGAAAATACATTGCCCCGCCTTCTTTGTGGCAGCCCTCAAAAGACTGTTTTGTGACTTGTCTATCACACTCTTCTTGGGCAAAGAATGTGAGCCATTTCTTCCTTTCAGTGGTCCATGAAAGTACATCTGTAGTATGTAGATGCAGATAATAAAGTCGAAAACAGGTGAACAACATTTTTAGAAAATTATAGATACGTTGAGGTCGGACATGAGAAGGAGTGGCTGGAAAGGGAGGGGCCGTGCCACATGTGTGTTGAGTTGGCCACACACCCCAGTCACATGACTACCCAGTCACACCCACCTAGTCACATGACCACTAAACCATACCCAAGCCACATCCACCAAGCCATGCCCACAGAATGTGAATCCCACCAATGTCAATCACAAAAATCATTCTACAGAAGGCACCATTTCAGTCTTAGTGGACAATCAGATCCAAGCTAATATACAAGGACCACTTTGTATACTATACAGTATATCAAATCCTCCATTATAATTTCATCTCATCACTCCTGGCTCTGGCTCAATATTTCCTTTTTAGGTAAATGTAAATACAACCAGCCAAGTGTGCCAAAAGAATTTCCTGGCATTTTTTCTTGAATGTCTGGTCTACTTTTTAAATTAATCATCTAGGCTGCAGTTTCCTCTCAAGAGAATAAACAAAGGGCAAAAAAAAAAAATGCAGGAAGGAACCACAAACTAAACTACCTTTTGACAAAGATCATAATCTAAAACATACCTCAAATAACTTACTCAGCTTTATGCTCACATTTATGACAAAATATCCATTCAACTGCAGTAAGCATTCACTTTCTCTGCCTTCCATGTTTAAATACAGAGACTTAAACTCTAAATTTCTGCCTCATCTATTCAAGCGCAAATAACACAATGGTGATATTAAATAACTCTCAAGCGTAAGCAGCTTGAAGAGTAAAGACATTTGCAGAATTATTGTTAAAAGTCTAGAAGTCACCAAAATATGGATACTTTGGAAAAGGCCTTACATCATCTTACTTTCTTAATTAGAAAGCTTCCCATTCATTTACAGTAGTCCCTCACCTATCGCTGGTGTTACGTTCCAGACCCGGCCGCGATAGGTGAAAGCCGCGATGGGGAATTTATCGACTGATAGTATTTTAGGGGGGACGCTCCCTGCTCCCTTTCTCCTCCTTCCCACCAGCTCCGGATGCCTGGAGGCAAGCAACGGCCAGCTAACCTTTCCCCCCCCCACTACTACTTACTCTGCGCCTGAGGAAAAGAAGGGGAGGGGGGCAAAAGAATCGCCGCCCCCGAGCATTCCCGACCCACTGCTATTCTTTGCAGCAGTTCGGCCAAACGTTGTCTTTTTTGCCTTGCTCCAGCTGGAAAGTCCCCGGCTGGTTCTTTTTTTCTCTCTCTCTCTTTTCTTTTCTTCCCCCCTCCACCCGCCCAGCACTTCCTCTCCCGCCCTCGAGCCCAGTCTGGAAATCTCCGCCGCGTCGCGTTCCTTTCTTTGCTCGCGCTCACTCGTTCGCACGCTGCCGGGAGCTCTTTCTACAACCCCAAGCACACCGTCGCCGCCACCAACCACTAAGCGCGCCTCCAAAGACTGCCTTCTCAGCCCTGGCGAGGCGGGTTGAACGAGGGGACGGGCCTCCGCCGGAGCTCAGTCCCCGCCCCGCTCATCATTCGCCCAGCCACGGGCTGGTTGGCTTGTCCTGCCCTTCCAAACTTCTAAGTGCCGTATCTGTGCCAACGCTGACTTCAAAACCCGCGATGAAGTGAAGCCATGGTGGGTGAAGCGCGATATAGCGAGGGACTACTGTAGTTAGCTGCCTAGACAGCTGCTGGGGGATATCTTATTTTTCTCATTTTCCGCAGAGTTCCAAAGCCTGCAGCCAAATTCACTGCTGATTTACATAGAAGCAACTCATTCTGCATTTAATAGGGATAACTTTCTATGTCTTCCAGATTGACAGCAATCTTATCCAATTACTACACTGGAGGATATAAAAACAGTAATCCACCTAGATTAACATGTAATTTCATTTCCCTTCAGGAAACAAAGGCATTTGTGAAATTAACTATTGGCTGAAGGACCCATACAAACGTCTGATTAACAATGATATATCAAACCAGCGTGAGCAAAACAATACTGCACTTTATTGTGTAATTTGGTTCTGAACAAACGTATTAAACCGCCAACGAAGAATAATTGGAAAATGGATATGGGACAACAACACCCTCAAGATTAAATTCTTGCCAATCCAGAAAAAAACATTGCAAAGATATTTGATACGCCACCTCCCAACTGTAACCTGATGCATAAAATCTAATTTTGCAAAGCACTGGAAATTGGAGAATGTCATTTGAGCAGTTTAATCAAATAGTAGGTTATTTAATACTTAAATTGGTAAATAGGGTAGATTTGTAGGATTTTTACAGTGTTTCTTGGATCATAGTTTCAGCTTTTAAAAATAGCATGAAATATATTCTTTAAAAGATAAAGAAATTGTTTCCCATTTACCAGTGTGTGCTCACACCTATAGCAAATACCTCCTATCTACACCCTCTACTTTCAGTCACTGAAACATATCAGGAAACCAAAACCAGTTAGTGCAGGGATATCAAATTCACAACGTCACGTTGTCGTCATGTGACATATTGTGACTTTTCTCCCCTTCGCTAAACTGGGAGGGCCTGCTTAGCATCTGACACATCTAGGCTGCAGGTCAGACACCCCTGAGCTAGTGCAAAAATGTGATTGGAAATAGAGGAACAGTGATGGCTGACTGTAAGGCTCCTGTTCTGGTCTTCATCTTAGAAGAGAAAAAATATTCCAACATCTGAGTCAAAATTTATATTTACATCATTTTCTATTTGATGCAGAGGTAAAACAAAACAAAACCCCAGAATGTATCCCTTTTGTAAAACATATGCTTGCTTTGTATTGCAAGATCAAATGCATTTGGATTCTGGCTCAGTTGAAACAAGAGAACATGTACTGCATCTATTTCAGCCCAGGGCATCCTTTCCCAAAGGATGCAGATGTGCCAGCTCTTTAAGACAAATAGTGAAAACCATAGAATCATAAGGTTGAAAAGGACCTTGGAAGTCTTCTGGTCCATCCCCTTAAACATGGGACTAGTACAGACACCTAATCTTCAAGGAATTACAGTATTTCCTTATTTGTCATGGAACTTACTGGCCCTGCATAACTGTGAAACATTTTTGCATTGCAAAAGTTTCAGGTCTATAGCATCAGTGCATGAAGTCTATCTCACAGGTTTGAGCAAAAAGTACATTCAACTCAGAGAAGGCAAGAAGGTAGAGGGTGCCAGACCATTACCCCTGGGGGGAAAACACCTACTATATTTTTCGGAGTATAAGACACATCTTTTCCCCACTAAAAGATGGTGGAAATGTATGTGCATCTTATACACTGAATACAGCTGTTTTTGCTGTCCCGAAGCCCTGCCCCGTGTCCCATTTTTGGACAGAGGGCCTGGGAAGCCTGCAGAGAGCTTTTGAATGCTGGGGGATGGCAAAAATTTTTGCAAAGAAATTGGCTCCCCTGTCCCCAGGAGCTCTCTGCAGGCTCCCCAGACCCTTTGTCTACCTTATTTTTGTGGGGGGGGGGAGGTGTGGAAAACGGCCCGTTTTTCATACATTTTTGCCATCCCCCATTCCCCAGGAGCTCCCTGCAGGCTTCCCAGACCCTTTGCCTGCCCAATTTTTGTGGGAAAAAATGGGCGAAAACAGCCAATATTTTTGCAAAAACAGGGCTGGTTTTGCCTTCTAATACCCTATCTAGCATGACTGGAAGAGGAATTCTGGGAGTTGAAGTCCAGTAGTCTTAAAGCTGTCAAGTTTGAAGTTTGCAAAAATTGTACATGGTTGTAAAAACGCCTCGTCATACAAACTTTTCGAGATACAAACCCGGGGTTTAAGATTTTTTTGCCTCTTCTTACAAACTATTTTCACCTTACAAACCCACCGCTGCCGCTGGGATGCCCCGCTGCTGGACTTCCGTTGCCAGCGAAGCACCCGTTTTTGTGCTGCTGGGATTCCCCTGATGCTCCCTTTGCTGGGAAACCCCACCTCCGGACTTCCGTTGCCAGCGAAGCGCTCGTTTTTGCGATGCTGGGATTCCCCTGCAGCATCGCAAAAACACAGAAATCTGGAGGTGGGGTTTCCTATGGAGGGGAGCCTCAGGAGAATCCCAGCAGCGCAAAAACGGCTGGCAAAAGGGGTGAATTTTGGGCTTACATGCATTAATCGCTTTTCCATTGATTCCTATGGGAAACATTGTTTCATCTTACAAACTTTTCACCTTAAGAACCTCGTCCCAGAACCAATTAAGTTTGTAAGACAAGGTATCACTGTATTCTGCTACACTGATATTTAATTAAATAATATACACTATAAAATTTCCCTTGTTTTCCACCTCTAATATCTAGGTGCGTTTTATATTCCGGTACATCTTATACTCCAAAAATATGGTATTTTATCCCTCCAATCCCTTCCTTTCACTTATTCTCAAGATTGCAGCTAACCAAATCCCATGTTGACCCACACTCCAGGTAAAATTGGGGCCTGAATCATTACTAGAATTCATATGTATCATCTTTTGTACCTATGCATCGGTTGAAAACACAGAAGGTGTCACTGTTGCAGAAGAATCAAGCCAAACTGAAGCCCAGGGGTTTAAATGTCTGCTAAGTAGCTAAAATAGCCAAATTGTGATTGGAACCAAAGATGGAGCAAGCACAGCCCTCCTTCTACACACCATTTATTTATTATTATTTATTATCTCCATAGCAAAGACGGTTGGGAATCTCACTTGGAGAAGGAGAAGAATGGAGAATAGGTGTTGATTGCTTACCTGAACGCCTCTTCTCGTACGGTGACTGGGTACAGCAGTCACGTGGGTTGCTCCTGTCCAATCCGATGGGACTGAGCCTAGTATTAAAAAAGCCTGCTGGATCCGCCCCTTCCCCAGAATTCGTGAATCCGTAGACTAGGCTCAGTAGTGAAGCTCCATAATGTTCAACTCTCATGTGTTAGAAGAAAGGTAGGAATAGAAGACATAGAAGACCACATAAAAGGGAGGGAAGTGACTGCTGTACCCACTCACCGTACGAGAAGAGGCGTTCAGGTAAGCAATCAACGCCTATTCTCCGTACTGAAGGAGTGGGTCCAGCAGTCACGTGGGACATACCCAATAGATAGGTCCCTAGGGTGGGATTAGATTGCTATCATGAGAGATAACGGATTGGAGTACCCTTCTGCCGAAGGCAGCGTCCGCTGAGGCGTAAGAATCGATTTTGTAGTGCCTTATGAAGGAATTTGGCGAGGCCCAAGTGGCTGCTTTGCAGACTTCCTCCAACGGGGCTTGAGTCGCCCAAGCGGCAGATGTGGCAGCACTTCTGGTGGAATGCGCTGTAATATTCTTTGGAATGATAGAAACATAGAAACATAGAAGTCTGACGGCAGAAAAAGACCTCATGGTCCATCTAGTCTGCCCTTATACTATTTTCTGTATTTTATCTTAGGATGGATATATGTTTATCCCAGGCATGTTTAAATTCAGTTACTGTGGATTTATCTACCACGTCTGCTGGAAGTTTGTTCCAAGGATCTACTACTCTTTCAGTAAAATAATATTTTCTCATGTTGCTTTTGATCTTTCCCCCAACTAACTTCAGATTGTGTCCCCTTGTTCTTGTGTTCACTTTCCTATTAAAAACACTTCCCTCCTGAACCTTATTTAACCCTTTAATATATTTAAATGTTTCGATCATGTCCCCCCTTTTTCTTCTGTCCTCCAGACTATACAGATTGAGTTCATTAAGTCTTTCCTGATACGTTTTATGCTTAAGACCTTCCACCATTCTTGTAGCCCGTCTTTGGACCCGTTCAATTTTGTCAATACCGTTTTGTAGGTGAATGGAGAGGGAAGCTATCTCATAGGCCTTAGAGATGGTCCCTCTGATCCAACGGCCTATTACTGTTGAAGACACTTTGGATCCCATAGATCTGGGATGATAGGCCACGAAGAGTGCTTCAGACCTCCGAATGGGTCCTGTGCGTTGAATATAAATTTTTAGCGCTCTAGTAAGATCCAGAGTGTGCCATCTAATTGCCAGGGGGTGCTCCCGTTGGAGACAGAAGGAAGGTAAGACAATATCCTGGGATCTGTGGAACATGGAACTGACCTTGGGTAGAAAGGTGGGGTCCAGTCGCAGAACCACCTTATCCTGATGGAACTGACAGAGGTCCTGTCTGATAGAGAGGGCTGCCAACTCAGATATGCATCGGGCGGATGTAATCGCCACCAGGAATGCTACCTTAAAGGATAGGTACCTGAGGGACGCAGATTTCAGGGGTTCGTAGGGTGCCTGAGTAAGGGAATGGAGAACCCGTGGCAAGTCCCAGGAAGGATATCTGTGGATCTTAGCAGGCCTGAGGTTGGCCACTCCTCTGAGAAATTCTTGGATTTCCGGAAAGGAGCGGAGAAGCTGCCTGCGAGACCCCGCCAAGACAGAAGAGATGGCTGCCAGGTGGCGACGGATGGTGCTGGTAGAGAGGCCTTGGTGGAAACCCTTCATGAGGAAGGAGATTATCCTGTGAATGGGAAGACACAGGGGAGATAAGCCCTCCTGCGAGCACCACTGATGGAATTTGGACCAAGTATGGTCGTATATACGGTTGGTAGACCCTCTTCTAGACATCAGGATGATTTCCACTGTGTCTGGGTCGTACCCTCGCAGGTCTAGGTCTCTCCGGATAATAGCCAGGCGGTGAGGTGGAACCACTCCGGATCCGGATGGAAGGAGGCCCCCTGCCGCAACATATCCTCCGAAACGGGGAGTCGCCAGGGGTCCCGGACGGACAGCTGTTGGAGGTCCGCGAACCAGGGCCTGCGAGGCCAGTGAGGGGCGATCAGAATTACTCAAGCCCTCTCCAGGATGATCTTGTGGACCACGTCTGGCAGAATTGGAATTGGAGGGAAGGCATACAGTAGACCTGGAGGCCAAGGACTCCTGAGAGCATTGATTGCCTCTGCTCCCGGGGATGGAAACCTGGAGATGAAACGAGGGAGCTGGGCGTTGGCTTCGGTCGCAAACAGATCCAGCACTGGATGGCCGAACCTGAGGCAGATTTGGTGGAACAGTGCTTGATGGAGATTCCACTCTCCTGGATCTATGGTTGCTCGCGAGAGCCAGTCCGCTTGGACGTTGAGGCTCCCCGAGATGTGATCGGCTAGGAGCGACTGGAGATGTTTCTCCGCCCAAAGGCCTAACTTTAGGGCCTCCCTCATGAGGGCCTTGGATCTTGTGCCTCCCTGTCTGCAAATGTGGCTTTTGGTGGCTATGTTGTCGGTAAGAATCAGAACATTCTGGTTGGAGATGTGAGGTTTGAATTGCTTTAGAGCTAGAGACACGGCTCTTAATTCTAGCCAATTGATGGGCCTGGAAGCCTCCTCCGGTGACCACGTGCCCTGGGCTAGTAGACCCTGGGCATGGGCTCCCCAGCCCGATAGGCTGGCATCTGTGGTGACAACAAACTGGTCTGGGCACCGGAAGGGAGATCCCTTGTCTAGGGCTGGAGAAGTCCACCACTTGAGGGATCTGCGAACTGTCGGTGGAATGGCGATGCGACAAGTCGAGTTGCTGTGGCCCGATCTCTGGAATGGTAACAGAAGCCACTGTAGTTCCCTGGCGTGAAGGCGGGCCCAGGGGACAATGCCAATACATGACACCATCTTTCCCAGTAGGGAGGATAGGGTGACGATGGAGGCAGATTGCTGGGATAGGATGCGAGCGATGAGATCCAACATGCTGCGTTTTCTCTCAAGAGAGAGGAAAACCTGGGATATCTCAGGATTAATGACAGTTCCCAGATGTAGAATGGAAGTAGATGGCTTAAGGTGGCTCTTTTTGAAATTTATAGAGAAACCATGGTTCTGTAGAACCAACATGGTGGAGGAGAGATCTGCAGCCACTCCATTTTTTGAATTCCCATGAATTAAAATGTCATCTAAATAACATAAAATATGAATGGGCGTGGCCCGGGTATGAGCCGCCAGGGATCCCAAGAGCTTAGTGAAGACTCTGGGAGCTGAGGAGAGCCCAAATGGCATAGCCCTATACTGAAAATGCCTGCCTTGAAAGGCAAAACGCAGAAATTTTCTATGGCCTTTGGCAATGGGGATATGGAGGTAGGCTTCCGTAAGGTCCAGGGAGACCATAAAATCCCCCGGATGCAGGGCGGCTAAGATGGAGGATAAGGAATGCATTTTGAATTTCCTATATTTTATGAACTGGTTCAATTTTTTTAGATCTAAAATGGCTCTCCAACCTCCAGAGGTCTTAGGGACCATGAAGAGGATGGAGTAGAAGCCTAAGCCTCTCTGGAGAGAGGGGACCGGCTGTATAGCTAACAAATGAGAAATAGATGTAGAGGAGCTGGGAGAAGGACAAGAAATAAAACGGTTAGGGGGAGGAGAAATGAACTCTAAACGGAGACCCCTTTCCACAGTATCAATGACCCAGGGGTCCTTACAAGAACGGTGCCAGGCGGAGGAGAAACAGGCCAGGCGACCGCCTATGGGAAAAGAGGGAGACTCACCATCTGGATTTTTTGGAGGCTCTGGTAGAGGAGGATCCCCTCTGGTAGCGGGAACCTCTGCCCCTGGAGTTTCTAGATTGGGATCGAAATCGAGGGGAATACTGACCTGGATTCCTTTGAAAGGCGAAACCTTGATCCTGTTGACGACCTGTGCGCCGAAAGGACTGCGGTTTAGAGGCCTTCTTGGTGGTAGGTCCTAAGACCTTTTTCTTGTCCGTGGTCTCTGTGAGGAGAGGGTCCAGAAGGTCTCCGAAGAGGAGATTGCGTTTCAGAGGACCCATGGCTAACTGCCACTTCTACCTTACTCCCGCCTGCCAAGGGCGGAGCCATAGAAGTCTTCTGGCCGTTGTGGAGGCCGCTACTGACCTGGCTGCAAATCTGGAAGATTGGAGAGTAGCATCCTCTACATATTGGGCAGCTGCGAAGATTTTGTTGAAATCTTGTTGGCCTCGTAGATCATCTAGAGGTAGATGTTGTTGGAGCTGACAAAGCCACAAGAGCATAGCTCTGGAAAAAAAGGATGCTGCTGCAGCACTTTTAATGGCCCATGAGTCAGCGAAGAAACCTCTTTTGAGCATTTGCTCAAGACGCTTGTCTTCTGGACGGAGGACCTCCTCTGCTTCGCCAGGCATGGCAGCAGCCGAGTGAAGAGTCTTCACCGGATCATCTGGCCTGGGACAGGCTAGGAGTTCCTCATAGGAGGGAGAGAGCTTGTAAAGCTTCTTGTCCTTGGAAGTGGGAGTGAAGCCAGAGGTTGGGTGGTCCCACTGTTTGAGCAAGGCGTCCTTAAACAATTTGGGCATAGGAATTAGGACATAGGAAAGGGGTCATCATCCTCTTCTGCATCCACGTCCTCATTCTCTTCCTGAGAGGAATCAGAGTCCTCCATGACTGGGGCTCTGTAGGAAGGAGAAGAACTCACGGGACGGGAGGAACGTGGAGGGGGATGAGACAAGGAAGGAACATTGATGGCCGAGAGTTTAGCATCAATGGTTTTAGTCAAAACAGACAAGATAGACTGAAACTCCGGAGGCAAGGAAGAAATATCAGCCGGAAAAATAGGAGGATCCCTGAAGGCCTGAGAGGGTTCTGGCTGGGAGGAATCCTCAGTAATATCTGGCTCCTCTGGACCTAAGCCCCATAGCTCCTCTGGACCTAAGCCCTAACCCATAGGTTAGGTTGGGGTGGATTTAGGTTTGGCTCATCCAGGGATAGCACAGGAACCCCAGAGAGAGGCAGGTTAGAGGCCTCTGGGGGGGTTGGATTCATATGCACTTGGGCCTGCACCTTTAAACGTTTGGCTGATTTATCATGTATTTTTTGCAGGGCTAGGTCCCTTCTCTTCTCAGCCCTGGTGGACTTAGCCAAGGAATGGGCCCCTGAAGAAGAGGAGGAAGAGGCCTGGGGGATATTAGTAGATTCATCACCAGTAGACCTAACCTCTCTGGGACCTTTAGTAGTGCCTCTCTTGGGAAAAGAAGCCATAGTCTGAACAAATTACAGAAGACGAGGCTTGAGCCAAGAAAATTAGGGGGGAGAAGAATTTAGTGAGCTTCCCAAGAGGAGAGGTGACCCTGCTCCTAGGCCCAGGAGCGGCTGCGACTTAGGGGCAATCCGGTCAGTACCAAGAGTTCGTGTCCCTAAATGCAGCGTGGCAGGCCTCACTAAACTTAACTTAAGTAAACCAAGGCACACTGGTTGAAGGCCACTTCCATGGAGAATAGACCTGAGGGACTCACAGCTACTCCAGGGTCAAGCGGCGGACTGGAAGCACTGATGGCTGACCAAGAAGGGCAAAACCGAAAGTGCGAAGTTACTGGGCGCGAGGGCCTTCGCGCCAAAAAACCCGCTCCATTTAATTTGCAATCGGAGGGAACTAAGTCCGGGAGACAATCAAGTCCCACACCGCAGGAGGTAAATAGCCCTTAAATCCTTATATAAACAGTGGCTTGCCCCGGCAGGATCTCCAGGCCGAGAGGAATAAAGTTAAATTCCAGGCCGGCCGCAGCGACAGCACGGAGGGAAAACAAAACCGCGAATGGCTGTGCCGCTCACTTCTCCCACAAACTCGAAGCCCGGTAGGGCTGAGTAGAATCCACTGCCGGCAAGCTTTAATAATAGAATAATCTTACTGTTTTTAGAAGAGAAAGATCGAAGGGAAGGTGTTTTGAGAGGAATGAGCGTTCACACGACCGCTGGATAGCGGGACTGAGCGAATTCTGGGGAAGGGGCGGATCCAGCAGGCTTTTTTAATACTAGGCTCAGTCCCATCGGATTGGACAGGAGCAACCCACGTGACTGCTGGACCCACTCCTTCAGTACAGAGAAGTGGAAAATAGAGGGGAAGGTTTCTATCTCTTTGCTCTGCCTACTCTTGTCTTCCTTCCAAATTGCATCCCCTCTTCTAATTGAGCAGTCTGGCATCCTGGTTTACTACTTCATGTCTCATTTGGCTATCAGTCGAGAAATTTAGAACCCAGAAAGAAAACTACCCATTTGGAAGCGATGTGCAGAAGGGGCCTCAGTATACCAGGAACTGGGAGACTAAAATCGGAGAACGTGACAGGGGTGACAGGAAAATAGCAGCTCTGGAGCATGCAGTTTCGAAAAGGAAGGACTTCCTTTTGCATTTTGGACAACTGATGTCCAGCAGTATCCATTATGCAATCAATTTTGCAATGTAGTCCATTAACCATGTAATAAATGCCATCTGTTTACAGCTTTCAGAGACGCAGGAAGGGGGATGGGGAGACAGAAAAAAAAATGGTTTGCAATTCTGTATACTGAGGGGGGGACCCCCCCAGGGCACGCTGGGAGATGAATTCTCTCCCCCTACCAAATATTCTATTGAAAAATTATGCCCTTTTTTCCAAAATCCATCGTATTTTCCTCTTCGCCTTATAACATTGTGATCCAAGCATCATTTCTTATCCCAGAGGAGTTTGGGACATTACGAAAAGGATGCTATACCCTCCCCCTAAGCTTTCTCTCTTTACCATTTGCACCCAAAAATAGAATACAGAGCAACCACTCTATAAAATCCTTAACATAACAAACAGAGCGGCAAGATATAAACAAGTATTTGGAATATGGTCTCAGGGGACAAATATATGTGTAGGTTGGCTTGAGTAAAGGATGAACTTCATATAAGATATTAACATGTTATCTAAGTAAAGGAGCCACAATGAAATAAATTCAATGCTTCTTTTTTCTCAGAAAATGGGAATCTTTCAAGATTTTTTCAAATTCTTAGGCTGCAATGACATTGCCATACATTATTATTATTATTATTATTATTATTATTATTATTATTATTATTATTTATTAGATTTGTATGCCGCCCCTCTCCGAAGACTCGGGGCGGCTCACAACAATAAAAACAATATTATAGCAAAACAAATCTAATATTAAAAGAAGCATATAAAACCCTATCATATATTTAAAAACCAAACAGCACATTCATACCAAACGTGAAACAAAATATAAAGAAGCCTGGGGGAAAGGTGTCTCAACTCCCCCATGCCTGGACAGTAAGTGAGACTTGAGTAATTTACGAAAGACAAGGAGGGTGGGGGCAGTTCTAATCTCCAGGGGAAGTTGATTCCAGAGGGCCGGGGCCGCCACAGAGAAGGCTCTTCCCCTGGGGCCCGCCAAACGACATTGTTTAGTCGACGGGACCTGGAGAAAGCCAACTCTGTGGGACCTTATCGGCCGCTGGGATTCGTGCGGTAGTAGGTGGTTCCGGAGGTCCAATGCCATGTAGGGCTTTAAAGATAAGACTTCACTGAACTGTGAGGCGTGCATATGAATATATATTTAAAGGTTCATACGGTATTGTCCTTTTCCTTCCTTTCACGTTATAACTGACTTCAGGAATCTCCCATTATTCTCAATCTGCACCAGTTCTGAAGAAAGCTGTTCCAACAGTCTACCACCACTCTTGATTCCCCCCCCCCCCAGTTGTATAATTCAAGCTATTGTGAGACGGGAAGCACAAGATTGACAAGAACTATTGTCCTGATACAACTTGAGGACACCCTTTGCTCCTTCCCCATGGCGTTTGTCAAAGAAGAGGCTGCAAAGTAATTACTGGCCAGTTTGACAGGCCAGCTGGATTTCTGCCTGAAGCAGCAGCTGTAGGTTTCTGTCAGGTCTGCAGAAACAAGTCCCGTTGCCTCCATGAAGTGAGCCAATCCCACACAAAGCCTCTCCTAAGTTGCAACAAGTCAAACAGCTGGCATTCATTAACAATCTGGCACAAATCTTACCTCAAAGCAACAAACAGCCCCAATTGGCGCTATGAGCTTAGAGGCTCAGAGCAGGTTTTGGATGGAGGCCATTCTCTTGCTGGAACTCTTAAGTTAGAAGCTTCCCAACCCTGCTTGGTCTTGCAGTGGAATTTGTGTTTCTTTCAAGTGTTATTGGATTAGGATGTGGTAACAGACGCAGTTTTCCTAGACCAGTGAGACCAAGGAGAGTAGTTGTGCTACTTCTATGATGGTAACTTAGGCAACTTCTTTTCTGGGCTCTAAGAAACTCAACCACTTTCACCCTTGTATCCAAGACTATCTAACTCAGGGTTGTCCAGCCTTGGCAACTTTAAAACGTGGGAACTTAAATTCCTAGAATTCCCCAGCCAACAGTCTTAAAAGTTATGAAGGTTTGATGCCCCGGTTTCATTGAATGGACCAACCTGAAGGGAGCAGTTACAGTGTTCCCTCGATTTTTGCGGGTTCGAACTTCGCGAATAGCTTATACCACGGTTTTTCAAAAAATATTAATTAAAAAATACTTTGCAGTGTTTTTTTCTATACCACGGTTTTCCCCGCCCGATGACGTCATACATCATCACCAAATTAATATTTTTTGCAAATAAATAACCAAAAAAAATAATGATTGTTAATAAATAATTATGTTTATAAATATCAGGATCACTAAGTGTCTTATTCAATGGTGAGTACCAGTAATAATGGTGAGTAAATGGTTGTTAAGGGAATGGGAAATGGTAATTTAGGGATTTAAAGTGTTAAGGGAAGGCTTGTGATACTGTCCATAGCCAAAAATGGTGTATTTACTTCCGCATCTCTATTTCACGGAAATTCGACTTTCGCGGGCAGTCTCGGAACGCATCCCCTGCGAAAATCGAGGGAACACTGTATTCCATAAGGTAACCTGTGCTTTACTAACAATTTCCCTACTGGGTACAGCACACAGATGTGTTAGACCAGTGTTTCCCAACCTTGGCAACTTGAAGGTATCTGGACTTCAACTCCCAGAATTCCCCAGCCAGCATTCGCTGGCTGGGGAATTCTGGGAGTTGAAGTCCAAATATCTTCCAGTTGCCAAGGTTGGGAAACACTGTGTTAGACGATATAAGGGGCACTCCCTACTTCTCCATTTGTGATGATGCCCAGATAAAAAACCTTGCAAAAGCAACGTAAAACGATTCTAGGCAAACATGCCAGGGTTTGTTTGCTTTGAAATCTTGAGAAAAAGTTCCCCTGGGGGAAAACCTGAAGCGTTTTATATGCATTTAATTGTTCACAAAGCAAAGATCAGGTCCAAAGTACAGATTCCTCAAGTAGGAGGCAGAGGAACTATAGAGAAGTGATATACCTAGCAAAGATTGGTGAAAATACATTCCAGTTCCAGAAAATGAGGATTGACATGCCTCTCCCCACCTTAATTCGAAGATCCTTCTTACACTTTCTCACTTTTCTCTACTCTCATTTTCAGGCTGGGTTCCCACGCAACACATTTCAGACTTCACTGACTTACACAAGTCAGGGTAAGGGATTTGTGGGCAAGTTTGCTTTGTACTGAAAGGTAAGAGGTGGGACGTTACCATGGAAGCAGGAGGAGGAGCAGCATGTCTTCCCTCTCTTATTTTTTCCTATGAGATGCAGAACACAGAAGGACGCAGGTGTAGTAAGAATCATTCACACAGAAATTCTTGGCGCTCCAGTGTTTGCTTTGCTATAGGACAGGTTTAATAAGAAAAAGGGAAGATTTCCCCCCTAGAAAGGGAGGGGGGGAAACGAGAAGGAAGAATAGATGCAAAAGGAAGGACAGAGAAGGAGGAGAGAAAAAAGAGAAAAGCAATTGTCAAGAAAGTAAAGAAAGACTTTTAAAAAACCCAACACCTGCAGTTATACAATCCTTGCAAAACCCCGCCACCATCCGGATAATTTAAGGCTCATAGCCAACAGTGTTTGTTGCATATTTAACTGGTTGGCTGTGTAAAACAAAAACAACCCTCAAAACATCCTGCCATAAAAAAGTTAATCAAGCTGAATACGTCCATTGACAAAATTAGTTCATGGCACTCAATCAATTTTTATGTGGCCTTCGAGTAGCAATGGAGGAAGAACTAGCACACCTCAGCCCAGTTTTTCCTATCTAGGCATTCCAGATGTGTTAAACTCCAGCACTCAAATGTTTTAATTAAGCAGTGAATGCAGGCCTTTGTTGTCAGAAACATCTGAAAAGGATCAGATTGAGGATGGCTGGGCTACTTCCAACCATTAAAATATGGCATTTAAATGACCATATCCCATCCTAGGCTGCAAAAGAAAGCATTTAAAAAGATAGTTTTAAGTAGTCAACTCCAACTAAGAACAGTAGTTGCTTTCTGGTTAAGCCATTAGTAGAAAGAAACTATTAGCAAAGTTTGCTCAGATATAAAATCTGAGCCACACCATTTATAGGAAGAGGATTATAATTCAATGATTCCCAAACTTTATGGAGAGTTATCTGCCTTTTAAAGGTCCTCATATTAGCTGAATCAAGCAAAGAGTTCCAATGCAGCATTTTACAAGTCTATATGTGAGACAGATTATTCCTAGACAAAGAAAGACAGAGAATTTATGAGGTTTTTCTGACCTGTCATGTACCAAATCTCAGCATTACGAAGGCTCAAGACATAGGTATTAGGAGGCCAGCAAGCAATGTTAAATAGACTAGTCTAGGCCTGAAAGAAAATGGATTATTCCCACCAATTGTTTGGTAAGCCAACTTAGAAAATATGCTCAACCTTTTTGCATATAAACAGTGGAGTTGCAAAAATAAGTGTAACCTGGGCTCTAGACTGGTCATACAAATTCAGAACATCTTGACTGAAATCAGTCTAAACCAGGGTGTAGTCTCTACCTACACAGAGAATGTAGAACTACTAGTTCCCTCCTTGAGAATCTGATATTACTAAGCACATCATGCAGCTGTGCCTAGTCTATGAAACTGGCAAACTTTACAGCCTATGAAACTGGCACATGAGAATCACATCCTGAAGGTTCACAAAACAAGAAAACCCCTAGAACGGACACCTTTTATGCAAACAGGCTAAACTTTGCAAGTTAACCATGACTTATGGTTCACATTATGGGAGGATGTGCCACTTGTGGATCGCTTTAGTGGTGTAAATGCACTCATTATTTTATCAGAAAAATTGGCCATGACTCTCTGAATGCATTTTTTTACTGTTTGTAGCCATGTGCTCTGATACGGATATTGTGTTAATATAAGAAAAGTAGTTATAATACAAGCCATATGGATGCCATAAGACATAAACTAATGTGTTGAGGTCTGGCATCAGCGTCTTTGGTGGCCAGGGCTAACAGTAAGAGCGGAAAAGTATAAAACTTATATTCTGCAAGTCACTAATCTAAAGCTCCTAGATCCACCATGTATTGAGTCTGGATAACTTTTCCAAGAAAAAAAATCAACTTTCTTTGTCTATATCAGAGCATTGCTCCTTAGCTTCCTTCTCATCTGTCCAAATTTGCTACATATCTTTTACCCTCACAAACTGACAATAACACATTTTCCTATACAATGTGCCCTAAAAGAAAGAAGTCAAAAGTGGTGGTGGTGGTGGGAATAATTGTCCTTCTTTGAATATCACAAAGATAAAAATGCATTCTCTCTGGCAATAGGACTAATAATACAGAAAGAAGGAAATTCACCCAAAGAAAGATAGTCTAAGAACTGATATCTGAGAATAAAGATACGATACGAACAAAAACTTCATTAATCAAAAACATTTTGAAGTATCACAGGCCGCAACTTAGTACTGCTACACAAATCTCTGGATTTTTATAGAATTCTGTAACTTTACTATTTCTACTCAGGTAAAATATGACAGGCCCCCATGATTATTTTAATTGTGTAAGAATAGGTTAACTCACTATGGGAGAGTTATTCATGATAGTCCTTTATAGGTTAACAAGGCAACAGGTCCATTTGCTGTATTAAATATTCAACAACAGAAATAACCATAACAATGTCTCTTCATGGTTTTATTATTGGAGGTTCAGATGTAGATCTAGAAGGACCTCAGTTTCAATGCTTTGGTCTGATTTGAAGACCATTGGCAGTAATTCTGGAATTGGGCAGACCTAAAAGATTGGGCTGGGATTTTTTATACAGTATTGCAATCTACTTTGAAGTTCTTATAGAAGCCTTGGCTTAGAGTGTTGTAATGTTTTTCTGTTGTACTTGGTTCGTTTTTAAAGGCAGCTAGCTGCTTTTGTAAGCTGGGCATGCAGGACATACAGTTTAGAAATGTAAAAAAAAAATTAAAGCAACTGTTACTGATTTTGTTACAGCATGCAAAGCAAGGATCCTTTCAAAAGATTGAGCTTCCTATTTCATCACTACCCAGTACAAAATAACACCCAAAAGAAACCAACAGCACACACATACCTCTTTCGTATGTGCACCAATATCTTCAGAACTGCAACTCTTACCTGATTAATCACATAGATACCGTAATCGAGCTGCTGCCTTTTCAGGATTGGATGCAGGTAAAACAACCAGTATTTCAAGTGTTCGTCTCGATTTCTGAAAGGAATAATAATTGCCACTTTCTGAAGTGCTTTGCAGTCCTTTGGGGTATAGTGGCCTCCTTCCCAGAGTTCTGGATTTTCCTTCTCCACATTCTTCAGATTCACAACTTGTGAAAACTCCACACGCAGTGGACCAACTGTGAGGAGGGAGAAATAAAAAGAATCAGACCAAATAAAGTTGTGGGTGGCAGGTGACATTTATTGGAGTGTCATTGCAAGACTTCTGAAAGAATCTAAAAACTACAGTAGGTGCCAAGATTCAATCTAGCTATGTTTATGAAGGCATTATTTGCAAAAAACGTATTTCAGAAATCTCCTTTTGGGTTCCTAAATGTGTCCTCTCTGGAATTTTTACTATTGTAGGGTAGTATCTAAGCCAGTGTTTCCCAACCTTGGCAACTTGAAGATATTTGGACTTCAACTCCCAGAATTCCCCAGCCAGCAAATGCTGGCTGGGGAATTCTGGGAGTTGAAGTCCAAATATCTTCAAGTTGCCAAGGTTGGGAAACACTGATCTAAGCAAAAGGGTTAATATTATTCTCTTAGGCCTGTCATAAGTCAAGACACAATCATTCTCATTTCTTATATCATTTTAGTCTAAAATTCTATTTCGTTGGTGTCGTCCTTCTGTTGCACCTGGTCTGGGTACTTATGTCCTACACTTCAGCACATCAAGCTAATTGACCTTTGCTAATTCTGGACTTCCCTGTTTATTGAGGAGGGTGGGGAATTGGATCTAGACCAGTAACTCAAGTATATTCTCTATACTGCTGGTTAGGATGACAGTGGGGTTTTTTTTTTTTGATACTCTAGCTCAGGGGTAGGCAAAGGTGCTCTTCTATGACACGTGGACTTCAACTCCCAGAATTCCTGAGGTAGCATGATTGGCTCAGGAATTCTGGGAGTTGAAGTCCACAAGTCATAGAAGAGCCAACTTTGCCTACCCCTGCTCTAGATCAAGGTGTCAAACTGGTGGCCTTTCGGCCAGGTGCAGGCCAGGCCCACCTGAGCTCCATTTTGCAAATGTGACGCTGTGAGTTTGACATCCTAGATTAAAGAAATGGTCTCTCAAGTTTGCATGTGCTCATCTTTTTCCATTGCTCTCCTGAATACTGTAGTGAAATTGAATGGAGCATCAGCAATACATATGAGACCCATTTTGAGGTTTAACCCTATCCCCATGGATATTCTTCAGAGTTTTGTTTTAAAATTTACTTTACTTATATGTTTGTGTGCCACCTACTCCAAACATTCTTTGTTCCTAGATCTTTCAGAGGTTTTGCTATTTTTTTAAGCTTGGTGAGAGCATCTTGGCACACCACAGAAACTACATAAAGCCTTTTGTTTTTTCTTTCAATGAGTGGTACTTGGCCATGCTGTACAGTGGTCAACATATTACAAGGCTTTAGGAAGATTTGGTTATGAGGCACTGTTTTTATTGTTATTGTTATAGTCAGGTTTGTATGCAAGACAAACTAATAGATGCATTTAACATAGAAGGCTTATTTTCAAAGGTAACATTTGTGTCTTAAAAGATATTTGCATGTTGCAACCTCATAATTCAAGAAGTGTTTCTGGTTAGAGATTTGTAAAACCATCAAATACACAGATATTCTACACCCAAGCGGAGAACTCAAATCCAGACAAGAACTAGAAATATTAAACTATAAAATGGATTGGTGGACATATGCTCAAATAGAATCTAGATTCAAGAAAGACAATCAAACACCCGGTATTCAAAAATCTACGAATTCACTAGATAAGATTTTAATAGGGAATGAAAATAAACAAATAACTAGAATATATCAAATACTTCTGGAACAGGAAAGAATAAAAGAGACAACTAAAACACCTATGACAGCATGGGAAAGAAACTTGCAACATGAGATACACATAGCAGACTGGGAAAAAACATGGACTACAATATCCAAAATAACTCTTTCGGCAGCATATAAGGAAAATTATTATAAACTTTTTTACAGATGGTATATTCCCCCAGCTAGGTTAGCAAAGATATACCCAACATTATTAGACACATGTTGGAAGTGTAAAAACGAAAGAGGCACTTTTTTCCATATGTGGTGGTCATGTCCTATGATACAAAAAATTTGGAAAACAACTCATACCTGGCTTTCAGAGATTACAAAAGAGGAAATAGAATTCACTCCGGAAGCTATGCTATTAGGAGTTTGGAGAAAACACTACTCAAAACAAACAATGCTTCTTACAACACACATAAACACCGCAACGAGAATTGCAATAGCACAACTCTGGAAAAATGACCAGACCCCAACGGAAGAATTAATTATAGATAAGATATATACATGCGTGGAAATGGACGAACTCACTAACTCAATCAAGGGAAACAAAATCACGGAATCAAAACGAACATGGCAAAAATGGCATGAATGGGTTCAAAAGAGAATATAGAAACAATACAATAAGAAGCAACAGTACAATAGTAAACAATCTACAGCTACCTTGTAAAAAGTTTTATTTACCAGTTATTGAATATAACAAATATTAGAATATAAAAGTATGAAATATAATGTATATAATGGAATGTAACAGGTAAAAATCTATTATAAGAATTTTAATAGAGATGGTTTATAATCTGTAAAACAGAATAATGTGTGATTTGAACTATACAGTGGGACCTCGACATACGAGCAGCTCTACTTACGAGCTACTCGAGATAAGAGCTGGGAGGGGATCGACATTTTTGTTCGCCTCCCGAGCTCACATTCGGGATACGAGCGCCAAGGAGCTGTCTCCTGAAGCCGAAAGCTAACTTCCGCGTTCGGCTTCAGGAGACAGCTCCTTGGCGCTCGTATCCCGCGTGTTTTAAAAGGTTACAGCCGGCCTGGGGGGCTCGGGGAGGTGCTGGCAAGCCCCCCAGGCCGGCTGTGACGTTTTAAAACACGCGCGCCGCTTTGCAGCTGTCTTCTGAAGCCGAACGCGGAAGTTAGCGTTCCGGCTTCAGGAGACAGCTGCAAAGCGGCGCGCGTGTTTTAAAACGTCACAGCCGGCCTGGGGGGCTCGGGGGGAAGCCCCGAGCCCCCCAGGCCGGCTGCCACGTTTTAAAACACGCGCGCCGCTTCGCAGCTGTCTCTGAACGCTAACTTCCGCGTTCGGCGGCAGTGGTTTTTTTTGTTGTTGCACGGATTAATTGACTTTACATTGTTTCCTATGGGAAACAATGTTTCGTCATACGAGTGTTCTGACTTACGAGCCTCCTTCCGGAACCAATTAGTCTCGTAAGTCGGGGTTCTACTGTATGTATGTGAAAACTCAATAAAGAATTTTTTTTTAAAAAGAGATTTGTAACATATTATATTATAATACATTACAGATGGAATCCTTAATTGTAGTTAAGATAGCAATAGTACTTTGATTTATATACCACTTCACAGTGCTTTACAGCCATCTCTAAGCGGTTTACAGAGTCAGCATATTGCCCCTAACAACCTGGGTCCTTATTTTACCAACCTAAGAAGGATGGAAGTCTGAGTCAACACCACATTTATGCTAGCCTGTAGGTACTATAAGCATAAGTTAAGACTTGTTAAAAGCTACCTACAAAAATTACATCCTCAGATGATCTACTATAAATCTTTTCTGAACTAAACTGGATTATTTCTTTTTTTTTACCCCTTTAGGGATTCTTTTTTTAATTATATATCCACAACGACTATTTAAGACAACCTAGTATTTATAATCATAGTGGTGTAACAGGGAATCTATATGGAAGGTTCCTGAGTAAGATACTATTTGGGAACTCTACATTGATTTGTTCTTTTATCATGGCATTAAAATCAAAGCTGCGAAAGTAACATAAATAAAATTCAACTCGGCAGACGGGTGGTGAACTTGCCTAATTATAATCCACAAACCTCAACCCAACAATAAATACATTGCCATTCAGAAGTGGAAATTTATTACAGCCATTTGTAAATCACCTTGTTAACTGCCATGGGAGGTCCCCCCCCCCTCCTATTTTAAAGAAAAACTTTCAGCACTAACCACATGCAAAACAAAACCTCTTTTGGGTTTGGCTCATCCACTGAAACTATGCCCCTCCAAATGCTTCTACATCAAAACTGCAAAGCAAACGGGATCACTAATACTGCAGCTGACAAGCCATTTGCCTGGTTTTAGCACACGCTCTTAACACAAACACACATGCACAACCCCATCCTCTTTCCACATTAGATTAGCTGCTCAGAATAACTGGAACAAGATCATGTAGCAAACGGCTCCAGGAAGTCTGACAAAGGGCAACATTTATTCTTCTTAAGAAAAATGAGATCTGGCGGGGGAAGACTGGAGATTTAAACATGGACCTTCCCCAGTCTTATTATAATAAGAGATAGGAGGGACTCGGCCCGCAGTTAATTCTAGCTTTGGCAAATGTATGACTGGATTACTGCATTCTGTACTGGTCAAAACTGCATGCAGATATATTACAGTCCCTTGGATTTTCAGATGATGTGTCGCATGAAACCAGCAAAATTAAATTGATTCCCACAATCAATGGTTACAGGGAGATTACCATGCAAGGTTACAGGGAGATTACCATGCACACGAGCACACCCACACTTCTGCATGGTTCTTTGCTTTAGTCTTGCCTCCTTCTAATCAGTTTCCGATTGTGCCACATTCTCGCGTGGGATATAAACTGCTCATTCAAGCAGATATTGACAAGCAGATATTGAGTAGGGCTGCCCAATCACAGAAGGCCATACCTGTTGCATCTCCACTTAGCCTTTGCCATGTCATTAAGAACCACACCCAATATACAGATTGTGATTCATACAGAGACTCTCCCAACATCCTTATCTGTCTTCTATAAAAACTATTCTCCGGTGTGAATTGGCAGATTATGATGCAGCAATTAAAATACATGGAAAAAGATTTATAGGAATCATAAAAAGAATTTACAGCAATCAGCAAAAATAACGATGGAGGAATGTCAGAGAAAGTCAATATTATGAAATGAACTATGCAATGTTGTCCATTATCACCACTTTTATTTGTGTTGACATTAGGAATCTTAGCGAGAAAAATACGAGAGAATAAGGAAATGAAAGGAATGAAAATTAAATAGAAGGAATATAAACTACAAGAATTTGCGGATGACTTAGTTTTCATACAAGAAGGCCACCCAATGTCAGGAACAGAGATAATCAGATTGAATTGGAAAATATGGAGAGGTGGCTGGACTAAAAATTAATAAGGGGGGGGGAGAAAGGATTGTTAAAAATATGACGGAAAAAACAAAAGAATGACTTAACTGAAAGTCTGCATATTCAGATAACGAAAAAAATAAGATATTTGTGGGTCCAATTTATAGCGAGATGTGCAACACTTAAGGAAGATAACTACAGTATTTAAAACTTTAAAAACAAATAGAGAAAGACTTGGAAAAATGGAAAACTCTTCAATTATCATTGATGGGTAGGATTGCTCTAATATAGCTGAACATTTTACCACGGTTACTGTTCTTATTTGCAACAATACCTATAAAAATAGACAAACCTTTTTTAATGAATTGAATAAAACAATGCTGAAATTTATCTGTCAAGGGAAAAGACAGAGAATAAATATGAAAATGTTGCAAGATGCAAAAATTAGAAGAGGCTTTGGCCTTCCTAATTGGGAGTTATACTATCAACATCAGCAATGACATGGATGTGAGAATGCATATTATTAGACAATAAGAGACTTTTGGACTTAGAGGGACATGATTTACAGGTAGAATGGCACGCACTTATTTGGTATGGAAAGAATAAAATACATAGCTACTTACAGAGACATGCAGTCAGAAACTCACTATACGTAGTATGGGGAAAAAATAAAATCTAAACATTGTTTGAGTGTACCACAGTGCATATCTACTATTGAAGCCTTGTCACACCCAAGTTGAGTTCATTGGGATTACATCCCATGGTATAAGGATATTTTAACAAAGAATGGTGAACTAAAATCTGCACAAACCCTACAGAAACAGGGAATACAAATGTATTGGTTTATGAGATTGCAGCTACAATCAAGATTTGACACAGATAAGAAAGTAGAAGGTATTAATTTAGAAGTGACTGAACTAGATGAAATCCTACTAGGGAAAATGAAAAATGTATAAATTATATGATTATTTACTCATTGTCAATCTAGAATTTGAACAGGTGAAAGAGACTATGATAAAATGGATGAGATACATCGGGCACACAACAGAACTGGAAAAATGGCAGCAACTTTGGGAAGAAAATTATAAAATGACTATGGCTATAGCTTATAAAGAGAATTTGTATAAAATGTTTTATAGGTGGAATATATCGCCAGAAAGAATAGCAAAAAAAATATAAGGATAAATCTATGGAATGTTTGAAATGTAAGCAAACTCCAGGTTCTTTTTACCATATGTAGTGGACTTGCACTGAAATTAAAAAATATTGGACTGTGATTAAAGCATGGTTAGAAGAGATGTTGGGCCAAAAAGTAGAGTTAAAACCAGAGATATTCCTATTGAGAATCCTGTCAGAGAAATTTAAAAAAGAAGAAATCTACTTGATTATACATGTGGTGGCTGCTGTCCGAATAGCATCTGCCCAAAAATGGAAATTAAAGGTGGGATCGACGGAAGGAGGAAGAAAGGTAGGAGGAGATAGAGGGTGGAGAGGATGGAAAAGGAAGGGGGAGAGAAAGTTAAAAGAAAGTAGAAGAGTGAGGAGAAGAGGAAGGGAAAGGAAGGTTGAGTGAATAGATAATGGAAGTTCAGACTGGCAGAAATTAGAAACATAGAAACATAGAAACATAGAAGACTGACGGCAGAAAAAGACCTCATGGTCCATCTAGTCTGCCCTTATACTATTTCCTGTATTTTATCTTACAATGGATATATGTTTATCTCAGGCATGTTTAAATTCGGTTACTGTGGATTTACCAACCACGTCTGCTGGAAGTTTGTTCCAAGGATCTACTACTCTTTCAGTAAAATAATATTTTCTCATGTTGCCTTTGATCTTTCCCCCAATTGATAGTACTGATTTAGATTGAAGCCAAAGCAAGGTATTTTTGGTGATTTTTTAAATTATGCATGGTTTATGTTGATGTAATTTTTTGTTGTATGGAGGAGAAAAATAAAAAAACCCTTATTTTTTAAAAAATATTCTCCAAATGGTTGAGACTACATACAATTCCTATGATCTCCAGATCAGCCTCCACATAATTTTTCTCAAGTTTGGGAATAACTAAACTAAAGTCAAAGATTCTTATCAGCCAAGGGCTATGTAAAACTGGCTGTGGTAACCAGACCAAGTAGTGTAACTTCCTTTTTCCTAGTATAATAGGGGATTTATTTTTCCATTCAACTGAGTCAATTCTCAGAGACTACCAAGACAAGTCCCTCCAGTTTTCTTAGCAAGGTTTTTCAGAAGTGATTCACCATTGACTCCTTCCTAGGAACGAGAAAAAGCAACTGGCCAAAGGTCACCCACTGGCCATGTGTCCAAAGAAGAACTAGAACTCATGGTCTCCTGCATTCTAGCCTGAGGCTTTAACTCCTGCACCAAACTGACTCTTCAAAAGAGTTGCTGGACTTAGTAAGGAAGAAAAATAAAGGCATCTCTCTTTCTGTTTCTCTCTAGGACAGTGATGGCAAACCTTTCTTTCCTTGGGTGCCGAAAGAGCATGGGCGTGCACTATTGCGTATGTGCAAGTTGCCACACCCATAATTCAATGCCCGGGGAGCTTCCCCCATCCCCCAGAGGCCCTCTGGAGGCAGGAAATGCCCTGTTTCCCAACTTCTGTTGGTCCAGTAGGCTCGTGTTTTGCCCTCTCCAGGCTTCAAAGGCTTCCCTGGAGCTGCAGGGAGGGTAAAAAAAAATGCCCTCCCCACCCCCCGGAGGTTCTCTAGAAGCCAAAAACACCTTCCCAGAGCCTCTGTGTGAGCCAAAAATCAGCTGGCCGGCACACACATGCATGTTGGACTGAGCTAAGGCAGCAGCTTGAGTGCTAGCAGATATACTCCGCGTGCCACCTGGGGCACCCGTGCTATAGGTCCGCCATCACTGCTCTAGGGATTATTTTGGCTATGTCATTTTTTGGAAATCCTCACCAAGAGATCAACAGGGATTGATCAGCAGAAAGTTATTTCTCAGGGGAATCTCGTTCAGCTCTTTTTCTCCCTCCTGCTGCCAATGGCTCACCAAGCATTGAGCAGAGCTTCCAACTACATAATTGGGGTGTTGGAAACAACGTCAAGCACCAGGAGCATATTTTCCAAATGAGTCCTGTTCCACATTTGTCAGAGATAGTAGAATTACTATCCTCCCAAGTAGGAAACACGCCACTATTATGGAAAGCCGGAACTTAAAAGGTTTAATTGCTATTTTACACCTCAAAGATGATCTAGGTATTCTAGAACAGTGTTTCCCAACCGTGGCAACTTGAAGATATTTGGACTTCAACTCCCAGAATTCCCCAGCCAGCGAATGCTGGCTGGGGAATTCTGGGAGTTGAAGTCCAGATACCTTCAGGTTGCCAGGGTTGGGAAACACTGCTCTAGAATATCTACTGCCACTGAAAAAGCAGTAAAGAATATACTTCTTCAACCTCAAGTTGTCAAAATGGCTAATTCATTACACCCTTCTCTCCCACAAAATTAAGCCACGGCCACAAAAATTAAGCCATGCCCACAGAATGGTAGTAAAAAAAATTTGAAACCCATCACTGCGTTGTAGCATCCAAGTGGTCATGTGATCAAAATTTGGATATTGGTAACTGGCATATTGCAGTGTGTGGCGACTATGTGATCACTGTTTGCGATCTCTCTCAAGCAAAGTCAATGGGGAAGCCAGGTTCACTTAACAATCGTGTTACTAACTTAACAGGTACAGTGCTTCACCTAACAACTGTGGCTAAAATGGTTGTAAATGGGGCAGAACTCACTTAACAACTGCTTAGCAATGGAAATTTTGGGCTCAATTGTGACCATCATCTGAGGATTATCTGTGCATACCTCTTACGAATTAAAACCAGAGAATTTGAATGGTGCTTACCCTCAAGTAGGTAGATTACTATTTAACCAGCTTTTCAGAGCTTTAGCCATGAAATCTTAGTTTCCCCATAAAACTAGAGGAGAAACACTTGAAGTTTTCCATCAATGATGCATCTATTCAATAGTATATTCCAGTCCATCTTTCCTTAGCCTCTAAGAGACATATATACAGGTAGTCCTCGACTTACTACCAGAATCGGAACCAGAATTTTTTAGCATTGTTAAGCAATGCAGTCATTAAGCAAGTTATGGCATGACTGAATCCGGTTTTACAGCTAGTTTTACCCCATTCATTAGGCAAATAAGAGTTCCTTAGTAAAAGCCAGCTGGGAAGATTGCAAATCACAAACACTGATGGGAAGACACTGCAGCCATCATAAATACAAACTGGTTGCCAAGCACCTGAGTTAAAATCACGTGACTGCAAAGTCATAACGTCAGGGATGGACCGTATCAATTTTTCCCAGGCTGTCAAACTTTGAATCAACATTAGATGAATGATCATAAATCTAGGGCTACCATTACATTATGTCATGCTCCTACACACCAGGTTTTATATGACATTCCACCCCATTCTTCAAAGTCAGATAAAGCTCATACATGGCAAATGGAGTGTATGCTACTCTGATAGGTTTTATATACTTCTTCCTGCAATATTGGATAGCTTCTAAATGTAATGTATTGTAGGCAGTCATCTAAAATGCAATAGCCCATGAATCCGTGCAGATCTATATACTGCCGCACGAATCCCAGCGACCGATTAGGACCCAAATAGTTGGCCTTCTCCGGGTCCCGTCATCTGGCAATGTCATCTGGCGGGTCCCAGGGGAAGAGCCTTCTCTGTGGTGGCCCCAACTCTCTGGAACCAGCTCCTCCCCAGAGATTAGAACTGCCCCCACCCTCATTGCCTTCCCGTAAACTCCTTAAAATTCACCTCTGCCATCAGGCATGGGGTTTTAAAATGTTTTTTAAATTTATTAGATTTGTTATGAATTGTTTTATTGTATGCTGTGAGCCGCCCCAAGTCTACGGAGAAGGGCGGCATACAAATCTAATAAGTAAGTAAGTAAGTAAGTAAGTAAAGTAAGTAAGTAAGTAAGTAAGTAAACAAACAAATAAACAAATAAACAAACAAACAAACAAACCACTTCGTAAACGCATGGCTCAGCACTGGAGAACGAACCCATCAGACCAAGACTCAGCAGTCCATCTGCATTTAAAAGGTAAAGGCCACTCTTTTGAAGACAGCAAAGTCCACATTTTGGACAGAGAGGACCTCTGCTTTGAAAGAGGTTCAAAGACACCACCTAGGTCAAAACTGAACAGCCCTCTCTCAACAGAGGGGGAGAGATAAGACCAGTGGTGGGTTACTATCGGTTTGTCCCTGGTTGGGTGAATTTGTAGGGCAGTCGGCTCTGCCCACCTGCCCAGCCGTCATCAAAAATGCTCTGCACATGCAGAAAAGCCTTGTATGTGTGCAAAGCACCTGCCTGTGAATGCTTGTGCATTCCCATTCCCAAACTGGTAGCAAAGTTAAGTTATCTCCAGTCTGCAACACAGACCTTTTAGCAGTTCTCCAAGAAGGCTCCACACCCATTTGCACTACTCAGATAATCCTGAGAACACAAATAAATCTCCAATGCAAACGACCAGCTGTCTGCAAGGAATATAAACCCTTCCCTTCTCCCCATCCAGTCAGAAGTGAAGAAGCTTTTAGGATAGGAAACAAAACATCTTGCCGCTTGGCGGGACCCAGGGGAAGAGCCTTCTCTGTGGCGGCCCCGGCCCTCTGGAACCAACTCCCCCCAGAGATTAGAATTGCCCCCACCCTCCTTGCCTTTCGTAAGCTACTTAAAACCCACCTCTGCCGGCAGGCATGGGGGAATTGAGATACTCTTTCCCCCTAGGCCCTTACAATTTTATGCATGGTATGTCTGTATGTATGTTTGGTTTTTATAATAATGGGTTTTTAAATGTTTTTAGTATTGGATTATTATTGTATGCTGTCTTGTTATTGCTGTTAGCCGCCCCGAGTCTTTGGAGAGGGGCGGCATAGAAATCCAATAGATAGATAGATAGATAGATAGATAGATAGATAGATAGATAGATAGATAGATAGACAGACAGACAGACAGACAGACAGACAGACAGACAGACAGACAGACAGACAGACAGACAGACAAACAAATCTTCAAAGAACAACAAGGAAGTGTGGTTGCCTCTTGAAAAAGCACCTTTGGGGCGGCCCATGAATTCCCAGTAAATTTGGACATCATAGAGTAATAATTGGTTTTATATGTCTAGTGATTCCCAAAAAGAATGAAACTGGTCATATGTATTGCTTCGTGGTCACTAATTATATGGTCAATGTTTTTTGTTATTAAAAATGACTTTGAGCCAAGAAAAAAAATTACTTTAATCCATTATAGTTTAGTATACTTGCTGCTTTATTAGTCACTCTAATCAATGGCTGAGAAGTTAAAATGTGCACTACAAGATTTAAATCATGGAGCTCCAGCAATCGACAAAGAACATAATCACCAGGAAGGAATTTCCACATGTGATTATTCTTCTTTATTCATACAGTTGCTACTTCAATTTGCTGCAGGAAATGAATAACTGTCAGTTTTTTTAATTAAACTTGTTAGTCTAACATTTCCGAACAGCTCACGGCAAAGGTATCAGAATTTTAAAATGTGAATAGATGCAAAACTGAAGACTCCAACAACTTTCAAATCTGAAATTAAAAATGTCTGAATCACTTTTATATATCGTATTTTTCAGAGTATAAGAGCACCTCCCCCCCCTAAAAGGGGCTGAAAATTTGGGTGCATCTTATACTCCGAATGTAGCTTTTTCAAAGTTTTTTCCCCCCCAGCCCTAGTGCTAATGATCGCGGCTCTTCCCTGCGTGCAGGCTTGTTTTCATTGCTACTCCCTCTGAAAAAGTTTTTTCCAGCCCTAATGAGGCTCTTCCAGGCTTGAGAGATTTTTTCATTCCTACTCCCTCCCAAGAAGGTTTTTTTTTCAAGCCTAAGTCTTTGCAGGCTTGTTTTCATTGCTACTCTCTCCAAAGAAGATTTTTTTTTCCAACCTCAACCAGGGATAAAATAACCAGGGCTGAAACTGACCAGACTAAGAACGCTAACCAGATGAATACCTTGCATGCAGATTCCCCCCACCCTATTTTCCTCCCTCAAAACTAAGGTGTATCTTACATTCCAATGAGTCTCATACTCAAAAAAAATATAGTACAGTACCTTTTCATCTTAGCCAAATAAAATCTTATTATCTGAAGTTGATCTAACAAAAGTGTGCTTCAGGTTCTCACAAGTATTCCTGTAATTGGCTAGAAAACAGCTTTTTCCCCTGAAGTTCATACCACAGGCTTCACTTTTGCTGTAAAATAATCACATCAGTGTCATTAAGCAAGTCATTTTCCAGAACAGAGACTACTAATTCCCCATTAAAAGGTTATACAGTATTACTCAAATGTGTTTATTCCAAAGACAAAAAAAAATCAAACCCTGGAATAATTCTAAATAATGATTTTTTGCCAAATAGTGCACACCTGTTCTCTTCAGAGAAAACAGGAAATGAAACTTTGTTTTGAATAATTCAAAGTTGCTTAATTTTTCTGGTAGTGTTATTCACTCTTAATTTTAACCGCTGCTTCTGTTCTGTAAAACAGTTTGTTACTCAGACTGCTTGATTAAGGGTAATAGTATAGATCTCAACCTCATTTTCCCCGTAATAAAAGAAAAAAATTCTCCTATAGTCCTCTTCCCTCCACCAAATAATCTCTTTTCCTGTTTTGCAATTTCCAAATGAAGAAATGTAACTACCCAAGCAATATATAATCAGAAAAATGCTGACACCCATGCAAAGCTTTTGTATGCTTTTTAATCTTGTGACACATGCAGTTCCTCCAGAAAAATCAAGTGACTAAACACCCAATACAGTTCTGCCTAGATGAGTTGGCTTAAACTTCAAATCATCCGCAATCAATGAGGCTAATAGACAGGGATAATAGACAGGGATAATCAATGAGGCTAATAGACAGGAATAATGTAGGTGGGCTGCAATTCAGGAAAAAAAATAATCAAAAGGATGAAACATTTTATCTAAAACATCTAAAAAATTGAAATAATTTTTATTATTTTTTCCAAACATGCTTTGTTTTTTTAATTTCTTACCACATTTTTATTTTTATGGTATAAATCAATGGATGTCATCTGGGTCCAATTATATATAAACATGATAGATAGGCAGACAGACAATCCATCTAAGAAAATGCTGAAGCCATGAACCACATTTTCCAAGAAAGTCATGTTTTTAATGGAAAATTCCTGGTATGCTTACAAAAGAGGAATGAAGATGGTACAAAATGTAATCCAAAGGTTCACTCACCATCATGGTTCATGATTGTGTTGGGGAAAGGCTGAGATAAGACGCCTATTTCGGACTGGTGAAAATGTACCCCAATTTATCCCTGAATTGTTAGAAATGCACCCATAATAATGGAACATAATTTCATATGTAGTGGACTTGCCCTCGTATTAAAAAAAATTGGTACAAAATATGGACATGGTTAAATGAAATCACAAAACAAAAATTAGACTTGAAAACTGAATTTTTTTAACTGGAGTTATCAAACAAAAAATAGGAAAAGAACACTATTATATTATACAAGCATATTTTAACTGCAGTAAGAATTTGTATTATGCAACCCTGGAAATAAGAAGAGATGCCAGTTGATAGTATTGTAATAAAAAGAAAAATTGAATGTGCAGAACTCAACAAGATGACTCTGGAATTAAACGAGAAAGAGGACTCGAGATTTTATGAGCTGTGGAGTGCATTTTACGATTTGTTAGCAAGGAGGAAATAAAAGGAAGTTTTATATAGTGAATGTAAATATATAAAATACATTTTTCTCCCTATTGTACTTTTAAGAAAGAAAACAAATGTTTAATATAAGATTGAAGATAATACGGATAGGACAATATAAACAAAGTAGGAAAAAAGACATAATACAAGCACTATCTACAAGTTATTTATTTATTTTATTTATGTGTTTGGCTTTCTAGGCCACCCTTCTCCATAGATTTTATATAAAAACTGAATACAGACCATTGAGTCCCATGGGATTGGGCGGCATATAAATCTAAATAAATAAGTAAGTAGCACAGTAAGATAAACCAAGAGGGAAAGGTTGAGTTGTCAATATAGACAGCATTTTTTCTCCTTGTACTTTTTTTGATTGGTATATGTTATATGTTATTATGCTTATGGCTTTCGATTCTTGTTTTTGTATGATCTTTTAAATGTATATAAATTTAAGAAAAATATTTTTTTAAAATAAGCCTATTTCGTATTCCATTTAGGGAACAACCAACCTCTGTATTTTGGAAAGGAGAAAACAGTGTTTCCTTATCCACTTTATCCACATCTTGTGAGTTTTGTATACCTTAGTCATATTACCTATCATTCACCTGCTTTCAATGCTAAAGAGCCCAAAATATTGCAACTTTTTCTTATAAGGAAGCTGAATTTATTTCTGAATTTATCATCTGAATTTATTTATTTATTTATTTATTGGACCTTTGTGCTGCCCCTCTCTGGGGACTCGGGGTGGCTTACAACATATAATAAAAAATACATAACATTTCGGGTCCAATTAATTAAATATATAATCTAAAACTAAAACCCCTAAAAAACCAGTCAGTTTCTCTCAGTCCATTCATCAGCCAGGGGGCAAGAATCTAATGGCCCCAGGCCTGGCGACATAAGTAAGTCTTGAGACTCTTGCGGAAGGCAAGGGGGCTGGGGAAAGTACAGATCTCTGGGGGGAGTTGATTCCAGAGACCTGGGGCCCACACAGAGAAGGCTCTTCCCCTAGGGCCCGCCAACTGCCATTGTCTAGTTGATGGGACCTGGAGAAGATCATCTCTGTGGGACCTAACCGGTCACTGGGATTCATGCAGCTGGAGATAGTCCTTAGGTATGGCCCGATGCCATGGCCCGATGCCATGTAGGGCTTTATAAGTCATAACCAACACTTTGAATTGTGTCTGGAAACCAATTGGCAGCCAATGCAGTCCGCAGAGTGTTGGAGAGATATGTCTGGGTAAGCCCATTACTGCTCGTGTGGCTGCGTTCTGCATAAGTTTCCGAACGCTTTGAATTGCCCTCAGCTAAGACTTCTCTAGCTTTGTCATGGAAGTAGGATCCATTTTTCTACTTGTTTCTTTTTTATACTCATTTGCCCAAGAAGAGTCTTAACTTGGCAATATAATATAATTTATGAAATGTATACATTGTCCCACTTACCAAGGCAACTTAATATAAACAATAGGTATCACCTTACAAATAGCTGCTGGAGCAGTGTTTTTCAAAGCTGGCAACTTTACGCTGCATGGATTTCAACACCCAGAATGGCCCAAGCAGCAGGTTGAAATCCACATTTCTTAAAGTTGCCAATTTTTGAAAGAAAAAACAAACAAACAAACCACTCTTCTCATGCAAGCTAGCACTTTCTTCAACTACTCTGTCAGGGTGGCACTTTGGCAATTTGTTTACATATTCCCATTTCTTCAAATAGCAGAAACAGAAGAATGCATGTATATATGGCACAGATATGATTTTTTTTCTTTTAAAAAAGATTTTTAAAAGCCACAGAAAATCATAAATAAAAGGTGAACATGGCAAGGGAATGAATGATACATAAAATAAATAAAAGGCAAGCATTGAAGGTTTATTTAACTAATCCAACCCATTTGCCTGTTGCAAGAATCTGCTAGTGCAGCAGCAACCATTCCAACAGATAACCACTGAGCTTCTACAGAAATATCTCCAGCAAAGAGTCCACAATCTCCTGGCGAAATCTCCTATTCCTTTATGGAGCAGTTCTTATCATTAGGACATTTTCCTGCTACTCAGCTGAAATATGCATCCCTTTCCTAGTTATGGAACAATTTGGAACAAGTCTGCCTTGTCTTCCACTTGAAAATAGCTATACTGTAATCTCCTTGCAGTCTTCCGCAGTCCAGGTTAAACAGAACCAGAACCTCTAACCAAAACTTTTCATAGTTTTATTTTCCCTTCCAGATTCTTTATCATCTTGGCTGCTCTTATCTGTTCAGATTCCAGCTCGCAAAGTGTTTCCCAAAACTAAAAGCAATACTAAAGACATGGTTTGTTGAGCACAGAATTGTTCCCTTTCTAAATCTTTGGGCTGTCTGCAAAATTAGTAATATTTTCCAAGCCTTTTTCCAAGTCACTGATAAATATTTTAGGCAGTCCATAGCCTAGGACAGAGCCTGTAGCATGTCATCTCTCACTTCCTTCCAGATTGATTTGTAGGCACCGATAAGCACTCTTTGGGTTTGACAGTGTTACCAATTCCTGTATCCATCTAATGGTAGCAGAATCCAGACTATATTTTGCCCTCTTCTCTATTAGGATCTCATAGGAGACTTCATTAAACACATTATTCAGGGATATCATGGTGAAATAGGGGTCATTGTGTCAAAAATGGAGACAGAGTTAGTTCAGCATGACTTGACATGTTACTCCCTTGTCAACTGTTCTGCTTTGGTGTGCTACAATGCAATTAGCTGGGAGGCATAAAGACAGGGAAAAACAGGCATGTTAATTTATTTAGGGGCCATTCTAGTGTCCTCAAGAGACACATATTCAGCAGCTTGTATAATTTCTTCTTAAAAATATGCTGCCATTTGGAATCAAATGCTCACGGCTTCATTACGAACCAGCATTCTCTGTTTCTTCCCAAGATCTGAAGCCAATAAGTGATGGCGAACCTTTTTTTGCTCAAGTGACAAAAGGGTAGACGCGTGCGAGACAGCGTGTACACGTGTGCCCACACCCATAATGCAATGCCCTCCCCCTGTGCATGTGTGATGCCACATGTGCACAATCCCCCCATGTCCCCCCCTTGAGCAACAAAAGAGGTTGCATAGAGTACTACCTATTTGTCCCAGATTATCTGTCTTGCAAAAAACACTAATAGCATAATTTTGTGCAACACACAAAATAATAACTGTTGCCATCAGAATAAACATTCGCTGCTAAAATATTACAAGTCTAGAAGATAGCCATATCAGTGAATATATCCGCTGCAAGGAAAGGCAAAAATATTTTTTGGACTATAAGACATATTTTGGAGTATAAGACGTACCTCCCCCCCCCCGCAAAAAAAATCTAGGTGCGTCTTATACTTCGAATCTAGCCCCACCCAATCACCAGTCCTAACCCTTCTGACATTTTCGGTCTCCGCACGTTGCATTTTCAGGCAGTTCCAGTTGGCAGGGATCAGCGGCATCCTTGAGTAGCACAGATCTTTTTATCCATTTAAAACAAGCCCTATCACCCTAGGTGTTTCTGTTTTTCTAGTCAACTAAATTCCTTTTTATTTCTACCTCCGTATCTAGGTGTTTTTAATCTATTTGTAAGACACCCAGAATCCTTAAGAAGTTGAGTGACCTCTAAATATGGGTATGAATAAATTTGTGGAGGTTTCTATAGTATTTATTTACAAAAAAAGCACAGATGAAGACATGCACAATAAACAGACCGGGAAGCCTCAGGAGGGATGCCACGCACAGGTTAAAGTATCTTATCCTGTTATTCTATTCAATGTAGAACCTTGTATTATTCAGTGAGTTCAAACAGCAAGGCTAAAATTTCATTTTCATCGGCAGACACTTGCATTAAAGGCTATGCATATAGACATCTTTCTTTAATTTCAATTGCTAAAAGCATAGTTTTGTTATGTTTCTTGGCCATCTGACACATGCATGAACAGTTTTTGTCACAACCTCTGTAAACTGTACTTATCTCATCAGTCTTAAATAAGATTCCATAAATGCATGGAAAGCAAGGTATTTTAATGATCATTAAACATGCTAGCAACATGCAGCCTCTATATTAGCAATAGTATTAGTGAATAACTAGCAGTTGCAGAGTGGAACAAGCTCTCCAGGACACAAGACTAATTAGCAGTATTAAACTTGATTGATTGGGCTTGAATAGTTTTTGGTTTAATTTTCATACTATATGTGCATGTCACTGGGTATGTTTAGTCTTCCTAACAGTTCTAGGTCAAAAGAGGTTCCCTAGATATGTTTCACATACAGTGATAGCAGGGTGTGCCAGCAACAGCAAGCTGTACATAGTTCCCAGTTTAGGAACCCAGAAATGTTTACTGCATTAGAAAAAGGATAATCTCAGTGACCATGTTTCAGTCACTGAAAAATCAGACACAATGAGGTATGCTCAATCTACATCTTGAAGTTGAGCTACTGTTCAGCATTTCCACAGGTCACTCAGCTGACCCATGCAGTCTGTCAGAAAGATAGGTGGATCAACAGGGTGTTTATCTCCTTGGTCTCTAGGCACTTAAACTGGCCGCAGTTTGCTTTATTTGTGTAAAGAGGGTGGACACAACAGGGTGTTTATCTCCTTGGTCTCTAGGCACTTAAACTGGCCCTAGTTTGCTTTATTTGTATTCTAATTTCTTTTGATAACAGCAAATCCATATGTAGATCTTAGACAAAAGCAAAAGAAGAAAAATATTTAAGAAATAACTAATCATCTTTACAGAAATGTTAACTAACACTGCTAAATCTTTCCAATGCATTAATTTTTTTTAAAAAAATGGTAATTCAATTGCTTCTCAAATATGGTGTTAAAAAAACAAGTTTGCTAACCATTAACCCTGCTAATAAGTAACAACACAATTCTATCTGTGTCCATTCAGAAGTAAGCTTCTGAAGGATTAATGCAATTCTGTGCCCTCTAATTTCAGAATAAAGCTTTGCTAGACAGTGGGATTACTTTTAGTAAACAGCTACCTGATTGTGCTGTAGGACTCCAATGTTTGTGCTTTTTCCAGTGAACTGAGATTAATTTCTGAGTGGATATCAATATAATATGCAAAATGAAGTTTCTTATTATTTAATTGATCAATTTATTAATTTTTTACCTATCAAGTGCTCAGTCTTACCAAAGTAACATTGTTATAAAATCTGAATAACAGATTCAGATGGTGACTCCAAACGTTATCATTTGACCATGTTATATTTGCCTGAAAAATAGCTGTGTTGGGTTGATTAAGAAATTGTATATAATCTTTAAAATCGGGGCTTCCAATTAGGACAAATCCTATTTAGCTTTAAAAATGGCTTATAGCAGCCTTCCCAATCCCGCTGATAAGTTTAAAATCGGACTTCCAAAATTCCCAAAGCAGCATATTTTGAACTATAATTCCCACATCATCAACTAACATACATGCTCTATCTCGTGGGGGGGGGGGGGGGAGGGAAAAAAAGAGAGAGAGAAAATAAAAGAGAAAGACGGCTGTAACAAAGTAATAGTGAAATGATTTTTTTTAACAAAACTAATAATATCATATAATTTTCTTCCTATCTGGGGAAGAAAGATTTCAGGCATTTGTTGTAATATTTGTTCTACATGGGGAATGGGGGAAAGGAGGTGCTAATTATGGTTATTGTAGTTAATGGATTACAGGTGGATGAGTGGGGAAGAGGCAGATTTTTTTTTAAAAAAAGAACAAGATCAAACTCAAAGACTGGACTATTAAGAGAGCGAGCTATCAAGTTCAACAGAACCCCAATATTTGGGTAGTTTTGGTGGCCTCCATATAGCTGTGCTTAACAGCAAAAATCTTCAAACTCGCGTTTGCTTTGCTGAGAATGATGAAACTTGAAATTCACATATCAAGAGGGCACATTGTGAGGTAAGACATACAAATCCAATAAATAATAATAATAATAATAATAATAATAATAATAATAATAATATTTGTACGGAGACAGAAAATGGAAAGGGATGGAATAGAGCAGCATCAGGCAACATGGTATCCTTCATTTATATTTAATTACTGTATTTTGGGGTATTTTTACTGTATAAGACACACCTTTCCCCCTCTTAAAAAGAGTGAAAATTTGGGTGTGCCTTATACTGGAATGTAGCACCCTAATGAGGTGCTAACAATTTTTCTGGCTCTTACCAGCTTGCAAGATTTTTCATTGCTACTCCCTCTGAAGAATGTTTTTTCCAGCCCTAAGTCTTTGCAGGCTTTTTTTCATCGCTACTCCCTCCTAATAAGGTTTTTTAAACCCTAACCAGGGATAAAATACTGTGCTGAAGCTGAGCAAACTAAGAACGCTAACCAGATGAATACCCGGTAGGCACATTTTCCCCCGCCCATTTCCCCCCCCAAAACTAAGCTGTGTCTTATGCTCCAATGCTTCTTATACTGTGAAATATATGGTACATTAGCTACAATGCTTCAGTGAGATCATCCAAGGGCATGGGGTGAGGTATCATCAGTACGCTGATGATACCCAGCTTTACATCTCCATCCCATGTCCAGTCAACGAGCAGTGGAAGTGATGTGCCGGTGTCTGGAGGCTGTTGGGGCCTGGATGGGTGCTAACAGACTCAAACTCAACGCTGATAAGACGGAGTGGCTGTGGGTTTTGCCTCCCAAGGACAATCCCACCTGTCCGTTCATCACCCTGGGGGGGATTATTGACCCCCTCGGAGAGGGTCCGCAACTTGGGCGTCCTCCTCGATCCACAGCTCACATTAGAGAAACATCTTTCAGCTGTGGCGAGGGGGGGTGTTTGCCCAGGTTCGCCTGGTGCACCAGTTGTGGCCCTATTTGGACCGGGACTCACTACTCACAGTCACTCATGCCCTCATCACCTCAAGGTTCGACTACTGTAATGCTCTCTACATGGGGCTACTTTTGAAAAGTGTTCGGAAACTTCAGATCGTGCAGAATGCAGCTGCGAGAGCAGTCATGGGCTTCCCCAGGTATGCCCATGTTACACCAACACTCCGCAGTCTGCATTGGTTGCCGATCAATTTCTGGTCACAATTCAAAGTGTTGGTTATGACCTTTAAAGCCCTTCATGGCATCGGACCAGAATATCTCCGAGACCGCCTTCTGCCGCACGAATCCCAGCGACCGATTAGGTCCCACAAAGTGGGCCTTCTCCGGGTCCCGTCAACTAAACAATGTCAGTTGGCGGGCCCCAGGGGAAGAGCCTTCTCTGTGGCGGCCCCGACTCTCTGGAACCAGCTCCCCCCAGAGATTAGGACTGCCCCTACCCTCCTCGCCTTTCGCAAACTCCTTAAAATCCACCTTTGTCGTCAGGCATGGGGGAACTGAGATATCTCCCCCGGGCCTATACAATTTATGTATGGTATGCTTGTGTGTATGTCTGTTTAATAATGGGTTTTTTAAAATATTTTAAATTGTAAATTATTAGATTTGTTATAAGCTGTTTTTATTGTGTTGTGAGCCGCCCCGAGTCTACGGAAAGGGGCGGCATACAAATCTAATTAATAATAATAATAATAATAATAATAATAATAATAATAGTAGTAGTAGTAGTAGTAGTAGTAGTAGTAGTAGTAGTAGTACAATGTGTTCCCATTAACCACTAATGAGAATCTAAAACATCTGCAGAACTGCAAAAAGATAACATTCTAGAAGACAGGCTGACAGAAGGTCAAGATGTAGTCTAAGTTTCCTTTTTCTGTTCTGAGACATAGTGATAGAATAACAGTTGGAAGGGACTGTGGTGGTCTTCTACTCCAATTTCCTGCTCAAGCAGGAGACCCTACCATGTCAGATCAACAGCTGTCTAATTTTTGTGTTAAAATCTCCAGTGGTGGAGTACCCACAACTTCTGAAGGCAAGCCGTTCCACTGTTTAATTGTCCCATCAGGAAATTTCTCCCAAGTTCTAGGGCTAGAACTCTAGCTAGAGCCTCGGTGGCACAATGGTTAGAGTGCAGTACTGCGTGCTACTTCAGCTGACAGCCAGCTGCAGTTTGGCAGTTCAAATCTCACCACCAGCTCAAGGTTGCCTCAGCCTTCCATCCTTCAGAGATGGGTAAAATGAGGACCCAGATTGTTGGGGGCAATATGCTGATTCTGTAAACCGCTTAGAGATGGCTGTAAAAGCACTATGAAGCTGTATATAAGACTATTGTGCCACCCATAATCTTTCTCTTCCATAGACTAGACATACCCAGCTCATGCAACAATTCTTCATAAATTGACATAAAAAACTAGGGCATGGTTTTGTAAATAAAACAATGCAGCATAAGCACTGGTGTTCGTTCCCAAATGCTCTGGGCATTTAATACTGTATGGCATTCAATTCAGAGTGCCTCATGGTTGTGAGATAAGCTATCAATATTTCAAAGCAACCAAATGAACAAGTCAGAGCAGTTTAATATGACACACAGAAGTTCTCTTTCTAAAAGGTTTCTTTTTTCTCTCCGACGAGAGAAAAAGAATGAAAACTAAGCATAGGGAAATGGAAGCATGTTATCTCATTTAAGCAAAAAGAAAAGGGAAATTTACTCTACTTGAAATATACTTGTAATATATCTGGGACACTGCATTGAGTTTTAGTCACAAAATCAAAAAGATGTTAAGACTCTGGAAAGGGTGCAAAGAAGAGCAACAAAGATCATTAGGAAGTTGGAGGCTAAAATATATAAAGAACGGTTGCAGGAATTAGATACGTCTAGTCTAGTGAAAAGAAGGGCTAGGGGGTGACATGATAGCAACGTTCCAATATTTGAGGGGCTTCCACAAAGAAGTGGGGAGGTCAATCTATTGCAGGTGAAGCACCAAGACAAGAAGCAATGGATGGAAACTAATCAAGGGGAGAAGCAATTTAGAACTAAGGAGCAATTTCCTGACAGTGAGAACAATAAACCAACGGAATCTGCCTTCGGAAGTTGTGAGCTGGCTATCAGCTGGCTATCACACACATGCACACTGGAGCTGACACAGTCTTATGTGCCCTCCAATATGGCTTCACCTGTGGCATACGTGCCTTAGGTTCACCATCACAGGTACAATGTCTCCTTCTTGATCGGGGGATTGGACTAAAAGACTCCAAGGTCCCTTCCAACTCTGTGATTCTGTTATTTAGTAAAATGATTAAATGGAAATGGTTTTTATCATCTTAAACATACAAAACTGATTTCTACTTCAAAGCTATCCTAGGTTTCAAATCTGGAATTTCTCACATCTCCTTGCAGAGATGTTCTTTCCCTCCCTCCAATAATCTATTATGAAAAGATGCACAAAACTGCCCAACATAATCCAAAACCCATTATTTTCCTTATTTTAAAAAAGAGCTTTTCTCCCCCTCCCCTCAGCATGGCAGCTTTGAAGCTTATTTCTGAAAAGGAAGTTACTTACACTGTCTCAAGAGACATGCAGTTTTGACCTGATGTAATCTCCAATGTACTTTGCAATATGCTTTATAGTCCCACGCTGTTGTTTAACACCATATTTCCAAAATTATGTTTTAACTGGACCTCCTACCTTGAGACACCACCATACAGAAATGTTAGGAACATAAAGTATCTTTTAACAAAAAGAAACAGCTAAATGCTTTCATGATGTGGAACAAATCTAGGTTTTAAAGGAATCTCAAAAAGTACGGTTTCATGGGGATTGCCCAGAAATGATTTTATTAATAGAAACGGAGGACAGTATTATAGCTCATACATATGTTGTGACATTTGTTAGACCTCTACAAAACTACAAACTTACTTTTAAAAGTTGAAAGTTAGAGATTCCCCTCCCCCATTCATAAACCCAACTGGGTCCTTTTAAAAAAGACCATTGCAAAATCAAAGAGAAGGAAATGAACCATTAGCTAAAGCAGTGCTTTTCCATTATTTTGTTATGCCCCCCTCCCAGGAAGAATTAAACATTTCATGTGCCCCCAACTCTCTGCCGATGCGCTTCCTGTGGCCCACTCTGCCTGACCTGCCACCCCCAAATTGCACCCCACTGCGAGATCACATCCTACCTGACCCTTGTACTGGTATCTCCATTGCATTCCTCAGTGTTGGGTCCAGGGCAGACCATTCTAAGAGAAAATATCTCACAGGTTCAAGAAGTTTGATTGAACTTGCAAGATGTTTTCTTTTAGAACAGGCTGCCCTGGACACAACATTGAAGAACATGATGGAGATTATTATTATTATTGTTGTTGTTGCTGTTGTTATTATTATTATTTATTAGATTTGTATGCCAGTACAAGGGTCAGACAGGACGTGCATCCTACTCCCTGTGGCAAAAAAAAAAAGCACGTTCCCCAGGGTCACACGCCCCTCCCCGCATCACTCCATCCCCCCCTCCCCAGGCCCCATCCACTATTTGAGAAGCACTGAGCTAAAGGGATTGAGAATCCCTTGGGATAATAGTGCTAATTCATTTGAAAGCCATTTTTTTTAATTTAGCAACTAATTTTGAATTGCAAATTTAAAAATATAGTATTTGTAATAGCACAATCAAATAAAATGGAAATCAGAAATAAAGCTACCAAGGACAAAATGCCTCCAATCCATTGTCACAGAGAGCAGGGATCTGCATTGTACCCATAAAGTTGGCAGGCACGTGCCGTCTACAAATTCGCCAGACCAGAGGTCAAAAATCACTGCAAAGAACAGAGGCTGGGCCTTCAATCTGACAGAACCAGTTACTTTAGATCCCTTTGGACACCCTTGCCAAAGAAAGCAGCCCTCAGGGTCCAAGGTCAAGTCGCAGATCATTTCCAGCAATCCAAGCAGAACAAATCCACCTTATCTCGGGGAGTGGGGGGGAGGTTCCTCCACCCGTCAGGCAACGTGGCACACATGATTCATCATCTGACATCCCCCTTGAGAGAGAGAGAGAGAGAGAGAGAGAGAGAGAGAGAGAGAGGAGAGAGAGAGAGAGAGAGAGAGAGAGAGAGAGAAATGCAAGGCAGCATTTGGAACTTTTCCATGGGATCAATCTACTAACACAAAAAAGTTAAAGTTCTGGAAAGTAGGCGAAATGAACTGAGCAGGAAGAGGATGAGTGCAACAGACAGAAAAAAATCAGGTTCTGCCCAAAACCATTTATATATGCGCCTGTTGGCTCAGAATTCATGTCCTCATCCCATTATCCTCCCTTGATCTGTGAACTCTAGACAGATTTCCTCCTGACAATTGGGCATAGGAAGAATTCACAGCTACTCAGCAATAAGCCCCCTCTTGATGAAAGAGAGAGGGGGGAGAAAGAGAGATAGAAAGGGAGAGAAGAGAGAGAGGGAGAGAAATGGAAAGAGAGAGAGAGAAAGACAGAGAGAAAGAGAGAGGGGGATAAAAAGAGAGAGAAAGAGAGAGGGAGAGAAAGAGAGAGGGGGAGAGACAAAGAGACTGAGAAAAAGAGAGTGAGAGAAAGAAAAAAGGAGAGGGAGAAAGAGAGAGAGAGAGAAAGGGAGAGAGAAAAAGAAAGAGAGAGAGAGGGAGAGAAAGAGAAAGAGAGAAAGAGAGAGGGGGAGAAAAAGAGAGAGAAAGAGAGAGGGAGAGAAAGAGAGAGGGAGAGAAAGAGAGAGGGAGAGAGACAAAGAGACTGAGAAAAAGAGAGTGAGAGAAAGAAAAAAGGAGAGGGAGAAAGAGAGAGAGAGAGAAAGGGAGAGAGAAAAAGAAAGAGAGAGAGAGGGAGAGAAAGAGAAAGAGAAAAAGAGAGAGGGGTGAGAGAAAGAGAGAAAAAGAGAGAAAGAGAGAGGGAGAGAAAGGGAAAAAGAGAGAGGGGGAGAGAAAGAGAGAGGGAGGGAGAGAAAGAGAAAAAGAGAGATAGAAAGAGAGAGAGGGAGAGAAAGGAAAAAAGAGAGAGAGACAAAGAGAGTGAAAGAAAGAGAGGGAGAGAAAGAAAAAGGAGAGAGAGAGAGAAAGAGAAAGAGAGGGAAAGAGGGGGGAGGGAGAGGGGCTCTATGTAACATTGACATCGGAGCAAAGGAAAAATGGACCAAGTCGAGTCCGGGCCAGCTTCTCCTTCTCCTAATCGCGAACGTCTGCCAATGTGCAAAGTTTTATAGGTAAACGCGGGAAAAGGCAACACGCTCTTCAGGGCCGCGCGAGAAAGTTCTCCGCTCCGCGCTCGGCGGCGGCGCTTTAGGCGGGCGGCAAAGGAAGACCCCGAAAGACAAGAAGACCCGAGCGAGCGGGCTTTTCTTTCCTTTTTCTTTTTTTTTGAGAGGAGGCAGGCAGGCAGGGCCCGAGAGAGACAGGAAGAGGAAAGGGTGGGGAAGCAAAAGTGGAGCCTTGTAGCAACGGGGCGCGCTGGGGCAAACGGGTTAAAAGCGGCGTCGCGAAGTGAAAAGCAAAAGGCGGCCGGGTTGAAACCGCGGGGAGAAGCGAAAGCGAGGGGGTGGGGAGGTCGACTCGCGGAGCTTCCACACTTACACAGCAAAGGGGAAGGGTCGGGGCAATCCGCGACCGGCTTGGGCTTGGGCTTGGAGACGTTGGCCGGCAGGAACACCACCATCTGGCTGCGAGGCGGCGGCTCCGGGCTCCTCTGGTGGCCGAGCGTGTTGCCCCTCAGGTAGTAGAAGAGCACAGCCGAGAGGTGGAGGGCGCAGAAGACCACCAGCAGGCGGCAAGCCTTCTGCAGCGAAGCGCCCGGCAGCTCCATCCTGGAGAGAGCGAACTTTTTTCTTTTTTCTACTCAGCCGAGCCGGGCACGCGGAGGCGCCTCATGGCTGCGCCCGGGAGCAAAGCAGGCCGGAGCGGCGGCGAAACCGCGAACGGAGCGCCCGCCTGCCAGCTGCTTGCAGCTTACTCGCCGGGGGGAAAAGGAGGAAAGTCGTAATGTCAGGCTGAGGCTCCTCCTCCACTTCTCCAGCTACTACTGTGTGGGGCCCCGCCTCCCGGGGCGAAGGTTGCCTCCGAGGCGAGCCCCGTCCGACCCCGCCGAGCTTGGGAGCCCAGGGGCCGCGTCGTAGACGTTCGTGGCTCTGAGGGGAACAGGGCCCCGGCTGAAGCCTTCGCCAGGTTGGGCTCGCGCCGCAATTTGGCGCCGGCCGCGCACACATTCTCGGCTCCCTTCAGTTTCATTGGCTGCCCCGGTAGCATCAACTGGTGGTTCGCCGGAGCGAAAGAAAGTTTGGTTTTACAACTGGGTGGACTAAAGTTTGGTGTTCAACCAAAACGAGGTAAAATGTGCTCCATTTGGGGTTTAGCCCCAATAAGTCATGATAGCCTAGGTGTAGATAACGCCTGCTTTACGACCACGTGGGCTGGCTTAACACAACACAACACACTACTAGTACTAGCCCAATAACGCACTTCTAGCCCAACACCACATTACTAGTCCTTCGGGAATTGGGCAGCATATAAATCAAATAAATCCAATCAAATAAATAACATTCTGGCTTTGGCCATAGTGTGAGCTATTGGTGAAGCTGCCATGAACTCGGTGAGATTTACTTCTGAGTAGTAAAGGCGGAAGCTCATTGGGAGACGGTGTTAAAAGACAGCTTAGCTTCACTTCTGCCCACTGTGTTGAGGATGTCCTATTAAGTCTTGTCCTTGGGGGGAAAAAAATTCTTTTCACATAACAAACTCAACACTTTTCAGCATGGAACTTTTCAAATTCAGAAGTGGCACTTCTCAGGTTTTAACCATTTTTTTAAAATCCTGCGTTTTATTATTTTGATTAAAAACATAATTTTACGTGTGTTTCTGTACCGCTCACTAAATGCAGCCAGCCACACCTGTGAAACAGGCTTTTTTAGAACATGACCTGATGTTGTCTTCTGCTCACCTCCTTCCCATGGTGAATGTAGGTTTTGTTCTTCTCCTTAGAAGGAGGTGGTGGGTGGGTTGTTTGCTTGCGTGCGTTGAGTTATGTTGCACAAGCCGTGGCATTTCATTGATCTGCGTGGCTTCATTCAATGTAAGGTACACGCCTTGGCTCTTACTCATTGCCCTTTTGCTGTTGGTAATGCTCTCTTGCCATTGGTCTTGAGCTATTTGCTATTGGTCTTAAGATGTTTGTTCTCTTTGGGGAAGTTTCCCCACATGAAGCCTGAGCTGGGTTTTGCTCTGCAAGCCACAGACATTATAAGGATCTTTCTATATCACAAAACACTGGTACCCCAATAGTTCACACCCCACCCACAAAAGCCACCAACATATTATCACTAAATGAAATGTGCATAGATCATTCTGAAGGGAGAAAGCTTTTCAAACAAGATTGTGGTATTCTGCAATCCCATGTTGGAAACTCCTGTACGACAACTGTGCCATTTGGTGAGAGAACTATCTATTATTATTATTATTATTATTATTATTATTATTATTATTATTATTATATTATTCATTTATTCATTTATTAGATTTGTATGCCGCCCCTCTATATGTGCTCAGGTTCCAACTCGAGACGTCTACCTACTTAAATACTACTATGAATTTTGAATACATGAGTGCAGATTTCTCAATTTCAGGTGCTGTGGGACAACCACAAATCATTTCTAAGATATATTCTATAGCAAAGTATCAATTGCTTGGATGTTATCCATTTACCTTTAGTCCACATTCAGCACCCCTTCTTTCTTGAACCAATCTCTTCTTGTAGCACAATATTTCAGAAATACCTAATTTCCACTGTATTCGGTGTTTACATTTTTCCTGAGTTATGCAACTTCCAGGTAACGAAGTGGATAGAACCTTGCTATTCTGTTCCTCCCATTCTCTTTATCTTGACAAACATTCATTCTTGGAAGAGACCTTCCCACTAGGCATTTACACATTTTAAAATCTCTTTCTGTTTTTCCTTCTCTGGTAAACATTTTGCCAAATTCAATTATAGGTGCTCCTTGACATGACCAAAACATCTGTTGTTAAGTGAAACATTTGGTAATTGAATTTTACCTGATTTTTATGACCTTTCTTGCCACAGTTGCTGAGTGAATCTGGTAAGTTGTTATGTGAATCTGGCTTCTCCATTGACTTTGTTTGTAAAAAGGTTGCAAAAGGTGATTTATTTATTATTTATTTATTTATTTTGTCCAATACACAATGAGGGTTTTAGTGGGTATATATCTAATATACACATAGTAAAATACATGATGAAGGTTATAGAGGAGATACTCATAGTAAAATATATCTAGGAAATAATAGAAAAGAAGGTATAGTAATAGAACATATCAATGAAAGAATAGAAGAAGAGATATAGGAATAGAAGAAAGGTATAGGAGATATAGGAGAGCAATAGGACAGGGGATGGAAGGCACTCTAGTGCAGTGTTTCCCAACCTTTTTTGAGCCGCAGCACATTATTCACATTTACAAAATCCTGGGGAACATTGAGCGGGGACGGGGGGCGGGTGTGTGTGTGTAAAAAAAAGTTTGGACAAAAATATCTCTCTTCCTCCCTTTCCCTCTATTTTTCTCTCTCCCTCTCTCTCTCTCTCTCCCTTCCCTCTTTCTTTCCCCTCTCTCTCCCTCTCTCTTTGTTTCTCCCTTCCTTCCTCTCTTTTTTGCCCTCCTTCCCTCTCTCTGTCTTTCCCTCACCCTCCTTCCCCCCTTTCTCTCTCTCTCTTGCTTTCTCTCTCTTGCTGTCTTTCTTTCTCTCTTCCCCTCTCTCCCTCTCTCTTTCTCTCTCTTGCTATCTCTCTTTCTCTCTCTCTCTTTTGCTTTCTCTCTCTCCCCCCTCTCTCCCTCTCTCTTGCTATCTCTTTCTCTCTCTCTCTCTCTCTCTTTTGCTTTCTCTCTTTCTCTACCCCCTCTCTCTCCTTCTTTCTCTCTCCCCTCTCTCCCTCTCTCTTTCTCTCCCTCTCTTGCTATCTCTTTCTCTCTCTCCCCCCCTCTCTCCCTCTCTCTCCCCCTCTTGCTATCTCTTTCTCTCTCCCTCTCTCCTTCTCTCTCTCCCTCTCTTGCTATCTCTTTCTCTCTCTTTCTATCCCCCCCTCTCTTCCCCTCTCTACCTCTCTTGCTATCTCTTTCTCTCCCCCCTCTCTCCCTCTCTTTCTCTCTCTCCCTCTCTTGCTATATCTTTCTCTCTCTTTCTCTCCCCCCTCTCTTCCTCTCTCTTTCTCTCTCTCCCTCTCTTGCTTTCTCTTTCTCTCCCCCCTCTCTCCCTCTCTCATTCTCCCAGTAGCCGTGGGGCGACGGCAGGGTGATCAGCTGTGAAGCGGAGCTCCAGAACGGAGGCACAGACGGCGGTGGCTAGACGCCGTACATTTCTGGCGTTGCGCTGGGCATGGACGTGGGGCTTGAGCCTCCGTCCTGGTCCAGCCAGCAGGCAAGTGCCAGCCACGCAATTCCAGCATTTCCAGCCGCCGCCGTCGGTGCCTCTGTTCCTCTGTTCCGTAGCTCCGCCTCACAGCTGATCACCCTGACGTCACCCCACGGCTACTGGGAGAAAGAGAGAGGGAGAGGGGGGGAGAGAAAGAGAAAGCAAGAGAGGGGGAGAGAGAGAGGGACCACCCTGCCACCGCCCCACGGCATGGCTCCTGCCCGCTGCCGCTGCCGCCGCCATCACCCTCCCGCTGCGCGCCGCCCTCCCGCTGCTGCTGCCCTCCCACCAAGCCCCAAAGCTCACCTGCTGACAGGGAAGCTTCAGCCGGGCGGGGCGCCGCAGCTGCTGGAAAACTTGGAAGGCGCAAAGAAGCAAGCTCAGCTTCCGGTCTCACAACTTTTTTCTCTTTGCAAAAAGTTGCGAGACCAGAAGCTGAGCTTATTTCTTCGCGGCACACCTGACCATGTCTCGCGGCACACCGGTTGGGAAACACTGCTCTAGTGCACTTGTACTCGCCCCTTACTGACCTCTTAGGAATCTGGATAGGTCAACCGTAGATAATCTAAGGGTAAAGTGTTGGGGGTTTGGGGATGACATTATGGAGTCCGGTAATGAGTTCCACGCTTCAACAACTCGGTTACTGAAGTCATATTTTTTACAGTCAATTTTGGAGTGGTTAATATTAAGATTAAATCTGTTGTGTGCTCTTGTGTTGTTGTGGTTGAAGCTGAAGTAGTCGCCGACAGGCAGAACGTGGCAACATATGATCTTGTGGGCAATACTTAGATCTTGTTTAAGGCGTCTTAGTTCTAAACTTTCTAGGCCCAGGATTGAAAGTCTAGTCTCATAGGGTATTCTATTTCGAGTGGAGGATTGAAGGACTCTTCTGGTGAAGTATCTTTGGACATTTTCAAGGGTGTCAATGTCTGAGATGCGATATGGGTTCCAAACAGATGAGCTGTATTCAAGGATGGGTCTGGCAAAAGTTTTGTAAGCTCTGGTAAGTAGTGTGAGATTGTCAGAGCAGAAGCTACGTAGGGGTAGGTTTACAACTCTTGAAGCCTTCTTGGCTATCACATGATCCAGGGATACTGAAATAGTCATAAATATGAAACAGATGTCAAACATCTGAATTTTGATCACTTGACTAAGGGGATGTTGCAATAGTCATAATTGTGGATAATTTTCACACATGTCGCTTTTTTCAGTGCTGTTGTAACTTTGAACAGTCACTAAATAACCATCAAGGACTACCTGTGCTTGCTTTAGTTTTTTGTCATTTATATATGCCTGCCTTTCGGCCATTTGTTCCACTTTCCATAAGTCTTCCCCAATTCACTTCCAGAGCTATCGTGCCTGTTGCATCATAAAATAATTTGCTGTGAATCATTCACTGTGCCAGTTAACAACATTTTTGTTTACACGTTTGGTTTACAATTTATATATTTTAACCTCCTCACCCAGATGAGCTGTACCTTCACCAGAAACCTTCAATGTATAACATTGACCCATAAATGGTTAAACAACTAAGGGGATATCATAACCTCCTTGTCCTATTTCCTGTTTAGCTTTGAATTGTTCGTATTAAATCTTGGCATCTGCTTAATTTCCATCATATACTGCTGTTACCATATTCAGCCACCAAATATCAAATCCATATTTGCATAAGACATTCCGTCATTCAAGCCAATTAATTTTTAGCAGTTGCTCACACTTCGCCAAGCAAAGGGCAATTGCCTTTCTTATACTTGTGTTCTTTGCAGTGATTTGCTACAGAATAAAAATTTGGCCTGCATTCCCTGTTCCTGCCCAAGGGGAAAAAAATCTGCCTTTCCAAAAATCCATTCATTGTTATCTTTCATACCTTGTCAGTCAGAATTCTGCTGAAGACTTCTGAGAATTCCCCTACAGTTCAACGGCACCCAACATTTTGAGGACAAGGGACCTATTCCATGGAGAGAGGTTTTTCCGTATATACCAGAGTTGGGGGTGGTTTGGATTGCTGAATGTGATGTTCGTTCATTGTGTACAAAGACGATTTTGACATCAAATGGATTGTACATGATGTGTCCGTAGGTGGCTGGTAAGGCCACAACGTTGGGCAGATATTGTTCCAGCATGTGCAGTCCTGGCTTTGCTGGCACATTGTATTAAGCCAAATGATCAAAACGTGCTGTCTGAGCTTGGTGGTTTTCTTGCAGATGTTTCATTTTCAAACTAGATAACAACACACATTGATCACTGATGAGGTCACCTAGTTTGGTAATGAAACATCTACAAGAAAACCACCAAGCTCAGACACCACCAATGACCCCAGAGTTCAATTCAATTCTGAGCTCTCTTCGATAAGTGTCTCTATTGTTGCTGTAAGTTTTGGGGAAATGTTTATTCCAGGTCTACAGCCAGCTTGGAATTCTGGGAATTGGGTCCTGATATTTCTGGAATGCCCAAGTGGAAAAAGTAGAGCTTTCATGGCAATTTCTTCTAGGGGCATCTTCACCTGCACAATGGATAATTATATAAAGAGGTTTATTTGGAAGCAAGAATCCTTACTTCATCTTTTGGGGGCATGTTTTAAATCCTAAGGTTTAAATATTGGGGAAACCTTTTGGAGAAAGGTATAATGTGGAAATTAGTGCTTTAAGTTACTGATTTAAGTTACTGTACCCATTTGCCCCCTACTCTCATCAAAGCAGCCCAAAATATTGTTGTTTCCTACTTGCAGTTATATCATTATGCCATTGGCCCTTAAAGGCTAACCTCATGTTTTTAGATGTAGCCACATCATAGTTTCATACCGTACAGATAATTGTTTGCAAATGGGGAGGGGGAACCCTTGCTTAGTTATGAAATTGATCTCCTTTGACTTGTAGCTTGTAAATAGGCATAGACCAGCAAAATGCACTGTGCAAAAATAAATGTAGGGTACATTGTTTCACAAGTGATTTGCAAAGTTTCAACACATTGTTTCCAGAAGCAATTGTAAAAATTGTTGAATTCAAGCAATTTTAATATGTGTCATTAAAATGCAATTGAACTCTTTTGTAAATAATTTAGTAAACAGATTTCAGAGTATCTTGTACTTAGAATCTGCCCTCAAGTTAAATGCAAGATATTCTCATACAGTGGAACCCCGACATACGAGCAGCTCTACTTACGAGCTACTCGAGATACGAGCTGGGAGAGTAGAGAAATTTTTGTTCGACTCACGAGCTTCCATTCGGGATACGAGCCGAGAAGAGCCGGCCTGGCTTGCTTTGCTTCCGAGCTGATGCAGAGCCGAATAAAGCGTCACGCCCCTCTGACGCTTTCGGCGGCTTCCGAAGCGATGCTGGGCTCTTTTGCCGCCAAAAGCGTCAGGGGGGCGTGACGCTTTATTCGGCTCTGCATCAGCTCGGAAGCAAAGCAAGCCAGGCCGGCTCTTCTCAGTATCCAGCTCTTGGTGAGTCCTTGGCTTCTGCTGGGGGTGCTGAAGCGGGCGGGGGGGGGCGGCAAAAAAAACGCCCGGACAAGCACTTGCTGCGAGGCGGGCGGGGGGGAGGGGGCAAAAAAAAACGCCCGGACAAGCACTTGCTGCGAGAGGCGGGCGGGGGGGGGCGGCAAAAAAAACGCCCGGACAAGCACTTGCTGCGAGGCGGGCGGGGGGGGGGGCAAAAAAAAACGCCCGGACAAGCACTTGCTGCGAGGCGGGCGGGGGGGGGGGCAAAAAAAAACGCCCGGACAAGCACTTGCTACGAGGCGGGCGGGGGGGAGGGGGCAAAAAAAAACGCCCGGACAAGCACTTGCTGCGAGAGGCGGGCGGGGGGGGGGGGCGGCAAAAAAACCGGGGCACTTTCGCTGCGAGTGGCGGGAAAAAATAAGCAAGAAAAAATAAGCGGCTTTTCCGCTGCCTCCTAAAGCGGGGAAGTTCGCCAGGAGGCAGCAGAAAAGCCGCGTGTGTCTTTTAAAACATCGGAGCCGGCATGGGGAGGCTCTCAATCAACCCCCGAGTCTGGGTTCGGGGCTTGGGGGCTGATTAAAAGCCTCCCCATGCCGGCTCCGATGTTTTAAAACACACGCGCGGCTTTTCCGCTGCCTCCTAAAGCGGGGAAGTTCGCCAGGAGGCAGCAGAAAAGCCGCGCGTGTCTTTTAAAACATCGGAGCCGGCATGGGGAGGCTCTCAATCAACCCCCGAGTCCGGGTTCGGGGCTCGGGGGCTGATTAAAAGCCTCCCCATGCCGGCTCCGATGTTTTAAAACACACGCGCGGCTTTTCCGCTGCCTCCTAAAGCGGGGAAGTTCGCCAGGAGGCAGCAGAAAAGCCACGCGTGTCTTTTAAAACATCGGAGCCGGCATGGGGAGGCTCTCAATCAACCCCCGAGTCCGGGTTCGGGGCTCGGAGGCTGATTAAAAGCCTCCCCATGCCGGCTCCGATGTTTTAAAACACACGCGCGGCTTTTCCGCTGCCTCCTAAAGCGGGGAAGTTCGCCAGGAGGCAGCAGAAAAGCCGCGCGTGTCTTTTAAAACATCGGAGCCGGCATGGGGAGGCTCTCAATCAACCCCCGAGTCCGGGTTCGGGGCTCGGAGGCTGATTAAAAGCCTCCCCATGCCGGCTCCGATGTTTTAAAACACACACGCGGCTTTTCCGCTGCCTCCTAAAGCGGGGAAGTTCGCCAGGAGGCAGCAGAAAAGCCGCGCGTGTCTTTTAAAACATCGGAGCCGGCATGGGGAGGCTCTCAATCAACGTCCGGGTTCGGGGTCGGAGGCTGATTAAAAGCCTCCCCATGCCGGCTCCGATGTTTTAAAACACACGCGCGGCTTTTCCGCTGCCTCCTGGCGAACTTCCCCGCTTTAGGAGGCAGCGGAAAAGCCGCGCGTGTGTTTTAAAACATCGGAGCCGGCATGGGGAGGCTCTCAATCAACCCCGGAGTCCGGGTTGGGGGCTCGGGGGCTGATTAAAAGCCTCCCCATGCCGGCTCCGATGTTTTAAAACACACGCGTGGCTTCTTTGCTGACTCCTGGCGAACTTCCCCGCTTCAGCCGACGTCTTTTCCCCTCAGCCCTCGGGCTTGCACGCATTAATCACTTTTACATTGTTTCCTATGGGAAACAATGTTTCGACATACGAGCTGTTCGACGTGCGAGCCTCCTTCCGGAACCAATTAAACTCGTAAGTCGGGGTTCCACTGTATTTGTATAGAGCGGCCATTTAAAATCGTAATGTTACTAGTTTGAGATGTCTACAAGTTCCACTGTAGTTCCAGTGTTGACTATGGAGTTACAAGTTAACATGTGCTCTTTTTTTATTGTGCTGTTAGTAGTTTTAAAAGTATTTCTTCTGCAAACAGAATAGAGTTTTCCAGGCTTTTTTAGTCCTTTCTTGGGCCTCTCAAATGAGAGTTGGGAAGATAAAACTAGATAATTGGAGCATATGCACCAATGACAAATTCCTTGTGTGTCCAATCATACTTGGCTAATAAAGGATTCTGTTCTGTTCTGTACTGTATTGTATTCAGCAATGGGCTACAAGCCGGAACGCTAAATTGCGCTCGCCGTTGTGGCTCGTAAGTTCTTGCGGGACGAGCGCGATTTTGCTGCTGCACCTGTGGAGGAAGCAAAATTGCGCACGGAGCTGCAGGTAAAAACTCACTGAAACGTGCGCAATTTTGCTACCTCCACAGGTGCAGCAGCAAAATCGCGCTGGACCCGCAAGAACTTACAAGCCACAACGGCGAGCGCAATTTAGTGTTACAGCTCGTAGCTCATCGCTGACTGTACTATACTATTCCATTCCATTCCATACACTGAAGGGATCTGTATCAGAAACCAATATACAGACAAGCTATTTCAGAATAAATTAATGCAAGGGACAATCAGTAGCAGCGTTGTTAGCAACTAGTCATAGGCTAAGTGCATCAAACCACAGCACAATCAAGCCCAAGCAACCCCTATTTTTCCCCTTCTTTCCATGACTTCACCCTCATCTTGTCCCCATCACATTAAGGAAACAGCCTTAAATCACTGTTAGCTTTGCTGGGATTATGGTAGTGTTTCCCCCTCTTCCCCCAAGGGATCCTCGAGATACAGAAAATTGGTTATGCTTTGTCATTTATGATCTTGGAGAAAAATCAGGGAACTAGAAGAGATTGAAGCACTGGAGGGATTGGCAAGAATGGGTAGGCAACTCAATTTTGAATTTATTCCTCCTATATCAACACTGCATCCTCGAGTTTCTCCTATTCTGTACTCATGCCAGGGGGTTAGACTAGAAGACCTCCAAGTTCCCTTCCAACTCTATTATTTTGCTATCTCCCCCCCTTTCACAAGCATTTTGCAAATGTGAAATCCTCCCCTTATTCGTTGAATGTTTTCCTATCTTTAGAAATGACCATACTGTCTCAGAATGTCCATCAGTTAAGGTGGAAGATCTGTAATTTAATATTTGGACAGCACATCAAGTAGACAATAATCATCAATACATTGATGATACATTGCATTTTGTATCAAGTATATTTTCATCTACAGCCCATCTTCCTTCTAAAAATCTATTCTTTTATTTTCATTTAAGCATTTATTTTTTTGGCAATACAGTGTTCCCTCGCTTTTTGCAGGGGATGCGTTCCGAGACCGCCCGCGAAAGTTGAATTTCCGCGAAGTAGAGATGCGGAAGTAAATACACTATTTTTGGCTATGAACAGTATCACAAGCCATCCCTTAACACTTTAAATCCCTAAATTGCAATTTCCCATTCCCTTAGCAACCATTCAGATTATTACTCACCATGTTTATTTATTAAAGTTTATTAAAAAAAATATTTATTAAAGGCAGACGAAAGTTTGGCGATGACATATGACGTCATCGGGTGGGGAAAACCATGGTATAGGGAAAAACCCCGCAAAGTATTTTTTTAATTAATATTTTTGAAAAACCGTGGTATAGACTTTCCGCGAAGTTTGAACCCACGAAAATCGAGGGAACACTGTATCTGCATGCCTATGCTGAACCTTTTTAAAAAATCAGGTCCAGCTACTCCCACAGAAATAAGATGGAAAACGGAATAGCTGAAGAGTGTTTAATTACCCTTAGCAGGTGTAATTTTAGCTGCCCTCTTGGGGAGGGGGGGATCTTTTCCTGGCAACCTTGCTTTGTAGAACCAAATCATCTTAAAATGCCACATGCAAGTCTCAATTTATATAAATATCACTAAATGGGGAATCAGAAAATATAACTTTTTTTCTGACAAGGTCTGATTTATTTCATTTATAAAGACCAAGGACCTTATCAGGCACTGTTCCCTAAGTAAGATTTAGCTGCTGCCATAGACAAATACATCCAAAGTAAATATCTCTCTAGAGTTTAGCAGCCTTGAATAGCCTCTAGGTTTAAAGGTAACCTTTGTTAATAAACTTTAATTGGTTAAAAGAGCAATTAGGTTCACCTGCTCCTCACAATCAAACTTCCTCATTTTTCCTAACAACAAAGGCTTTGGCGCCTTGTTTCTCTTGCTATGCTCCTTATGCAGATAAAAGTTGTGCTGGTTGAATGTTTTCCTACACCTAGCAGTTACAAGCAGAAGTTGCCTATTAGAAATACAGGTAGTATGTGTTAAGTGAGAAATGTGTTCATGTGTCTACTCCATTTTTAGACTATTCTCCTCTCACTTGTCACGTGAATCAATACAGTTCTTAAATTAGTAACACGGTTGTTAAGTGAATCTGGCTTCCCTGTTGACTTTTCTTTTCAGAAGGTTACAAAAAAGATCACATGACTCTGTGACATGGGAACCATCATTAATGTGAGTCAGTTGGCAAGCATCCAAATGTAAATCCCATGGATCATGGGAATGCTGCAACAGTCATAAGTGTGAAAAATGGTCATAATGTTCAGTGCTGTTGTAACTTGGGTCACTAAATGAACTGTTGTAAGTCTGGGACTAGCTGTATATGTGGTCAGCTAGATAAACTGTTGCACATTATCTATTTATTTATTTATTTTATTTATTGGATTTGCATGCCGTCCCTCTCCGTGGACTATCTAATATCTAATCTAATATATTATCTAATAAACGAATGCAGACACTTTATCCTTTATTTGCTTATATTGAATTTTCTTGACCTCTGTATTACTGCCTAACAAGGATTGTCCTCACTCTACAATCTTGCTCATAAATGATGGCTTCCTCAATTTACCCAGTGTTTCCATTTGCATGATACATTAAACCAAAAATAACCATATGCCCTGTTGTAATCATAGGTTTATAAGCACTGAAATTTGAGAATAAGATATTACTGGAGAGTGATGTTTTAAGCCTAAATCGTGTGCTGAATAAAACCTTAATTCTTCCTCTATGGAAAGGCAGGCAGCGAAGTCCAGGCTGAGTAAGCAAGCTGCAGACCATGTATGGACTTGATATGCAATATGAAGAAAAACCTATAGCTAACTTCCATATAAGGAAATATACGGTATGCATTACTGACATTCCTTTGCAAACACAAAATCCAGGGAAAAGGCAAGGAATGTAGCTTCTGTTAATTACCTAAAGGGAAGCCACAAGAGAAGCTTGACTTATAAGGTGCAAAAGTGAATAGTAGCTGGAGGATGGCTTAATGTATGTGGCGTTCGCGAATTGGTTATTCTGTATCACATGTCAGAGAAGTAAAATACAATAAAAAGGAGAGAGCTTGATTCATTCGAGGTCGTCTCATCGAGAAAACTTTCTCTGTCACTTCATTCTGATGTGGCAATCATAGCATGCAGTGCCTCCCTAGAGGTCGACCCACCGGGGGAGGGCTGCATGCTTTCAATGCCCTCAGGTGCATACATATCACTGGACTAAAATCGAGTTTCTTGTTTTGCATCCTTTATGTCCTGGAAAATTACTGGTGCTGAGAGTTGGGAGCAGTACAGGTAATTCAGATTACAAAAAAGAGCAGAACATGCTAGAGTTATCTAAAATAGAGTTGGGGAGCTATGTTGGCTGGAGAATCCTTGGGGTTGAAGCCCACAAGTCTTTAAGTTGCCAAGTTTGAAGGCCTCTGAGCTACAGTATATTGTGGAAATCCAGCTATTTTCTGGGCTTCTTGTGTATATCAAGTCATACTGAGGAAGCTAGCCTGAGATATACATTCATATTTAGTGCTAGCCCAAATTCTGCATTTCTTAAGCCTTGGCCTATGCCCCACATATATAGTTATACTTGACATTTTAGAGTACAAAAGTACATTTTGTGTTTATAATCTATGCCTTGCATCTGGTAGAACATAGCTGTGCTACAGGAAAAGGACATGGCTTTGATGGTGCAGAGATAGATCTGACACCTGCTCTCAAGGTACATAGCTTCATAGAATAGAATAGAATAGAATTTTTATTGGCCAAGTATGATTGGACACACAAGGAATTTGTCTTGGTGCATATGCTCTCAGCGTACATAAAATAAAATATACATTTGTCAAGAATCATGTGGTACAACACTTAATGATTGTCATAGGGGTCAAATAAGCAATGAAGAAGCAATATTAACAAAAATCTTAGGATATAAGCAACAACTTACAGTGCATGAACCCACATACTAACTGCAAGTTCCTTTTTGTTGTACATTCTGCATCTTCTACATTGTATAACCCCTTTTTTTACTTTCTGTATAAGGAAATGTTGACAACTAGTATCTGATTGGCTGATATTGTGTGTGTTTTGTACTCCTTTGGAAATGTATAAAGAGCCCTGAAAAACAATCCACGTTGTTCAGACATTGCTTTTATATCTTCTGAACCTGATGCATGCATCAAATAAACCTGAGTTACGCAATCTCCTTGTGGTCTCCATTCCCTTGACTGGCAACTGAGTTTTGCCGCAACAATACTGTTGATCAAACATAATGGGCTGCTAGATTTGCCTAAACTATGTTATATCTATGCAATCCAGGTTTGAGGTGATGTGTAAACCTGTTGTGTCCCAGTGCGGAGTCCCCTTAGAAATGACGCACACCACTTTTGGCAAATAATCCTGTTTCCTACAAATAAATCCTCTTATTAGCTACGATAGAAAGTTCAAATATTCTTTTCTTAATAAGTCAAAATGTTACTTCTTAAGAGCTGGCCCAATATCAAATCTGCAAAGTAAACAGGCAATTAACTCCACAGTTATCAAAACTGACAGAAGTTGGCCGACACCCTGGTACTAATTATTTTCACAGAGCGATAATCCAGAGTTCAGAAAGCAGGAAAATCAGAACATGGCAAAGCTAGGTATATTGAATCAACCACGTTGTCTCCAGCAAGTGACTCTGTGTGCTTATGTGTTAAATAGCCTCAGGGCGTGGCCAATTAGCCTGCAGCTCTACTCGTGAGGAGACATCCTCCTCCTACAGAGCCAGTCATGCCTGCTAGCTGCCTTGCGTGCTCTATCATCAAGCAGAGGCTCTTCCTCTTCTCCTGAGTCACTCAGCTCAAACTGAGGAGGTGCAGAAGATCCTGGTTGGCTTTCAAACCTCTGGTACCGAGCTCCTCCTCACTATCGGACTCAGGTGCCAGGTGCATGTGATGAACTGGCTGTGCCACAATCATTTCCTGGTCCTCTAGATCCGTGACCAGCTATGTGGGATGTGGGCAGGCCACAGCAAAACCTATCCCAAACTGACTTATCTGCAATTCAAACCTGTAGCTCTGCAAATATAATTTGGCAAGTGTGTGAATTGCCAGGACTACCATTCAGAAAAGGGTGCCTGGGGGTGCTTTGTCACACCTGTCAGCCCTTTTGCAGGCATAAACTTGCAGCTGCAAAGGAAAAGGAAGATCTGGTTTAAGAAGATTGCTGAGAAAGACTACATATAATAAGAGCTGTGGTGGCCTAGTGGTTAGAATGCTGTATTGCAGGCTAACTCTGCTCACAATACCCAGAGTTTGATTCCCTCAATCCTGACCAGTTGACTCAAGGTTGACGTAGCTTTCTACCCTTCCAAAGTTGGTAAAATGAGGACCCAGATTGTTGGGGGTGATAGGCTGATTCTGTAAACTGTTTAGAAAGGGTTTTAAAGCACGGTGAAGTAGCATATAAGTCTAAGTGCTATTGCTACATCAATGCACTCACATACTCGGAAGTACCTTTTCCACTTTGATTCCCAAGCATTGCACAGCCCTGTTCTTACTAAACCAGCATTCCTAAGAGCTACAAAGATGGTGATATGTGAACTTACGTGTTATATGAAACTATTGTGGTGGCATAGTAGCTAGAATGCAGTACTCACCAGCTCAAGTTTGACTTCCATCCTTCTGAGGTCATTAACATAAGGACCCAGATTGTCGGGGGCAATATGATGACTCTGTAAACCCCTTAGAGAAGGCTGTAAAGCACCATGAAGTGCTATTGGTATTAATGTGCTTCAGGAAGGTTGCAAGCATGGTCTGCAACCAACAGTTTGGATGGTAGAATACTGCCCTCTGTTGGATTATGTTTGCCTCTATTGCTTTTGAAATGACCATTGAAACTAGGATATTCACCCTTATTCTTTTATAATAAGATACTGTATTATTAATTAAAACAAATTATAGTTGGGGGGTCAAAGACATTTTCACCAGGGAAAATTGGGGAGAAAAGGGTAATAATTCTACTTTGCACTTTTTCATTGTGTATTAGAACCTGTCAGAGTTGAGAGTTGTAAACATTTCCATAATGGATATTTTGATACAGTAATACAGGTAGTCCTAGCCTTAGAGTTATAACCACCACTAAGCCCAAAATTTCTGTTGCTAAGCAAGACAATGGATAAATAAATTTTGTTTCTTTTTATGACCTTTCTTGTCGCAGTTGGTAAGTGAATCACTGCAGTTTGTTACATTAGTAATATAGTTTATTAAGGGAATCTGGCTTCCCCCATTGACTTTGTTTGTCGGAAGATCTTAAAAGGTGATCACAGGACCTCAGAACACTGTGACCATCATAAATATATGTCTGTTACCAAGCGTCCAGGTTTTGATCATGTGACTGTTAAGAATGGTGCAACAGGGGTGAAAAGCGGTGGTAAATAACATTTTTCAATACTGTTGTAACTTCATTGGGTCTGGAGCTGCTGCTAGACCGGAACGAGCTGTTGAAGACTTAAGACAGTTGGAGAACATCCATTCTGAATCAAAGACGGACAATATGGTCATGGACTGTATTTGCAAGGAGCTGGGAACATTGTCTATGCCTGAACTCGGAAAGTGATGACAGTATTGGCAATAGGCCAAGTTGGAAGTGTGAATTTGTCTTCCTTTCCTCCTTTCAGAGAATAAAGTAAGCCATTAAGAATACAATCAGTTTATGAGCTTTTCCTCACTCGGACCTAGCTGTAGCACAAACATACCCTGGCAATTTCTTTCTTCCAGCAAGTCTTCAGAATGCTGCCTTCTTCTGATTCCCAGCTCATTCCTGAGGCAGCCATAAATTACCCTTATTTATTCCAAAGTTAGTGATTTCCCTCTTACCCTGAAAACATTTTTACAGTAATGACAGTACATTATATAATTCATCAACATTTCTCTCACTGGCAGAATCAGATGACCCATATAAGGAGAGTTGGACTGGAATAATAATAACGCACATGGCTAAAGATTATAAAAAGAAAAAAAGAATTGGGGAAATTAGAGGAAGAGTACAGAAAATTAGAGGAAGAATTACAAAAGGACCCACAAAGACGAGATATCAAACAGCAAATGATACTGATAAAACATAAATGAAATTTAATGGAAAAAGAAGAATTAGCCCCACAAATCAAGAGAAGTAAGCAAAAAACTTTTTCAAAAATGCAAATAAACTGGGCAAATGGTTAGCATATGAACTAAAGAAGCAAAGAGGAAAAAAGGTTGATTAGTAATGATAAATAATGATAAAGGAGTAGTATGTTATAATATGAAAGAGAAAAAGGAAATCATTCAGAACTTTTATGAAAATGTATATTAAAAAGATAACCTTAACGATTGAGAAAAGATACAAATGGCCTATAAAATGGCAAATCTCCCAAATGTCCCTGAAGACATAAAAATATGCTAAATGAAAAAATAATGGCAGAATTGAAGGAGGCAATAAAAAGGCAAAATAATAATAAATCCCCAAGGCCAGATGGATTCCCAATTGAATTGTACCAAGAAATGCAAGAACAATTAGAAGAAACATTATTAGAGATATATAATGCAGTAATAAAACAGGCAAAATACCCACATCATGGAAGAAATCAAACAGCACTAATCCCAAAAGATGATAGTGACCACTCTCTAATACAAAATTACAGGCCCATTTCTCTCTTAAATGCAGACTACAAGATTTTTATTTTTATTGTAGCTGAAAGATTAAAAAGATACTTAAATAGCTTTATGCATACAGACCAAAATGGATTCCTGCCTAGGAGACAAATTAGAAATAACTTAAGGATAATAATTGATGTATTGGAATACTATGAAAAACAAATTGCCTTAATATTTTAGATGCACAAAAGGCTTTTGACAACATTAATTGGGACTTTATTCTAGGACAGCTTAAAAACATGGAATTTGGATACAATTTTATAAACATTATCACAGCAATCTACACAGAATAACTAGCAAGCATAATAATAAATGGAAAAGTAACATCAAAATTTAAAATACAGAAAGGAACCAGACAAGAATGCCCGCTTTCACCTTTACTATTTATTTTGACCTTAGAAGTATTGGCAAGAATAATAAGGAATAACAACAAAATAAAAGGATTAGAATTAGGAAAGAATCATATAAACGATTGTTAAAAATGTGATTGAAAAACAGAAAAATGAATTGGTGGAAAAAATTAATATACAGATAATAAAGAAAATTTGTACTTGGGAATCAATCTATCTTCAAGAGGTATAACCCTTAAAAAGGATTACTATGACAAATTAAATGAAAAAATTAAAAAGGATCTAAAAAATTGGACAAAGCTGCAATTCTCCCTGATGGGATGGATTGCATCGGTAAAGATGAATATCTTACCCAAAATTATCTTTTTATTTCAGACCATTCGAATAAAACTAGATCAAGAATACTTTAGGAATTTGAATAAAATAATAAGTAAATTTATTTGGCAACAAAAAAGACCCAGAAGCAGGCTAAAACTACTACAAGAAGCAAAAGATAGAGACTGTTTCAGTTTACCTGATTGGAAGGGATACTAGCCGACAAACTATATTCTGTATGTGTCACATGTTTTTGCTGAACTTGAAAATTAAGGGAGACTAGGATAGATCTATTTAGGCCTTGTTCTGGTTTCATCAGCTAGCCATACCCTCACTGGGACTTGAACTTGCAGCCTTTGCCTTATATAACGCAGAGAATTAACATCTAGGCTACAGTATCCAGTCCCTTCAGCTCTGTACCAGGGAAGGGTTACATGTTTTTTGTGTTGAATCACTCTGGTATATTGAAGGAGCATCACGGCTTCCTTTTTGCCTCTCGGCCCAACCCAGGGCCATTTCCAAGGCAGTTAATTTATTCATAGCCGACAAACTATATTCTGTATGTGTCACATGTTTTTGCTGAACTTGAAAATTAATATATATATACATGAAGGTCTTGGCATATTCGGGTTTCTTCCCATGTAAGTTTAAGAGATTTCTGGTGACGTTTCGACAAGGTCCCACTCGTCATCTTCAGGCTAGTGCTTCTATCCTTGTTCTAGGGCGAACACAGCGAGACCTGAGCTGCCTTCCCTCTATAAATACTGGTGGGTGGGTGGGTGTGAAGTGCTGGCTCAGCAGCTGCAAGCTGTGTTGAAACTTCCTGGTGAGTTAGTGGGGTAACACCTGGGGTCATTAATGTAATTGATGTATGCTGATTAGTTGATGTTTATGGATTAGGGGTGATATCCGGAGTAGTTGGAGCTTGCAGACTACTTAGCTGTTTTGTAATTGGATGTAAAAAACTACAAACTGATCAAATCAGCTGCATACAATGAAAACTTGTATAAAATGTATTATAGCTGGCACCTTCCATCAGCACGATTGGCGCAAATGTATCTCAAACTTAAACCAAATTGCTGGAGATGTAATGAAAGAACAAAACTAATATATAGTTATGAATTAAATATAAAATAAATAGGATAAAGTTACTTAACTAATAACACTTTAAAGATAAATTATGAACCATTTGATTTGTATTAATCGAGATACTGTAAAGTGATTGATTTAAGGTGCTTGAAAGCAAAACAAATATGTATATAAATCAAATAACTGGAATTAATTTTTTCCCCAATATCACTGTCTGTAATAGCCGTAAAAATGACTAAGTAGATGTTGTGTTTAATGGATGTGAATAATTTGATTGAATATTCTTTTTTTCTTTTTTTACATGTATGCATGTATAATTGTTTGTTTCAAGTGCTTATATGTTTTGTTTTTAAAGTATATATTTCAATAAAAAATATTTTTCCAATTAAAAAAAATTAAATAAAAATTCTTACCTTCATCCTTGCCAGAAAAGAAATATCGTTAAAACTCTCGCCAATCATTTATGAGACTAAAAGTTTATCTGGTGAGTTAAAATATGACAGGATTTTACAGGATAATGGGAACTTTGAGGTGAACTAAAAAAACTAAGTTTAAAGGTACTCAAACACTAGCAATCATGACAAATCATGCACAACGCCATAGAGAAGCTAAAGGCAGTCCTCGACTTACGACCACAACTGAGTCCAAAATTTCTGTTGCTAACTGAGACATTTGCTAAGTGAATTTTACTCCATGTAAGCAACGGTCTTGCCACAGTTGTTAAGTGAATCACTGCAGTTGTTAAATTAGTAACATGGTTGTTAAGTGACCCTGGCTTCCCCATTGACTTTGTTTGCCAGATGGTCACAAAAGGTAATTGCATGACCCTGGGACACTGCAACCCAGGTCAGCTGACATTGCAATATGAGTCAGCTGACAAGCATCTGAATTTTGATCACATGACCCAGGGGTGCTACAATGGTCATAAGTGTAAAAATGGTTATAGGTGACTTTTTTCCCATTCCATTCTAACTTTGAATAGTCACTAAGTGAACTGTTGTAAATCAAGGACTGCCTGTTTTGAGATTTATAGAGCACCTCAATAACTTTAATGTGAAGGAAAAGAGTTTGAAGATTGATAAAGTTTGGTTTATATCACCCCATCATAAAACAAAATTAAGTTAATCAACTTCATGGAGAATCTTCAGTAGTCTCATCTGAAAAACAAACAGTTGCATGTTTCAAAGACCAATCAAAAATTAGTTGCTTTGGAACCTTTTTGAATCAGACCAATTACAAAGCCCTCCGGAAAAAGAACCAATCAGCAACGGGCTGTCCATAATTCCAGTGACTTACTCCAATGGGACAATAGTTCTTTATAAACATCAGGGTTCAGTCCTGTTCAGATGTCTGTGAGCTGCCAAGGGGTACACAACACAGGGGAGACCATTTGTTCCCTCTGAAAATGTCAGCCACAGCTACTGGCAAAAAATTACCAATACTAAATAATTCGACCATGGTCTACCAGCCTGGAAGTTCGTCATTATTTGATTGATGCTGGCTACGAAAGCCTGCGTTGAAATATTATTTCTGCATTATTATTTGTATTGTAAGATGGAAAGTGATTTAATTAGATTGTGAAGGCATAAAAAAGAAATGTGTTGTTGATATAGTATGCCAGCTTTGACAGATATCATTTTCAGAAGAACAGTATACTACATCAAGTGAAATATGTACAGGCGTAACTTTGCTGTTTTCATAAATCAGGGATGGGATACAATGAGATTTGGATATTTTCTGTTTACCTTTGTCACCACATGGCAGTACTAAAAGCATGGGGATATGTAGAGAGTTATTATTCAATAGCAACTGGAGGATTACGTCCCCACTATAGACTCCTTTTACATGAGATTCATGCCACCTGATGTTTGTTATTATTGATAAATTGAATATGTACAACTTTATCATAGTCAGCTAATTTCAGTTATTGTAATTTAGCAGACACAATAGTATGGTAGTTTCTTAAAGTTAATAAATAAATGTATTATAGCATATATTCCTCTTCTGCAATTTTGTTTCCTCTAGATCAGCAATGGGTCGCTCCTGGTTTGGACCGGTTCTAAGAACCGGTAGGGCCAGCAGCGGGAGTCTCCGCCCACCCACCTGGGATGCTTCTCACATGCGCAGAAGCATTGCACATGTGTGTGAGAGAATGCTCATACGTGTGTGAGCATTCGCGCAAACTGATAGTAAAGGGTTTTAGAACCCCCTGCTGCTGTAGATCCTATAATCTATTCCAAACTATGCTTGCTTTACATTCTTTATTTTATTTATTTATTTATTTATTTTGTCAAACAAGTAGTATTATAGTATATATTAACATAACATAACATAAGTAGAACGTAGTAATAGAAAGGATAATAAGACAGTAGGACAGCAACATTAGGCACAAAAGTGCACTTATGCACACCCCTTTACAGACCTCTTAGAAAGGGGGAGAGGTCAATTGTAGATAATGTAAGGTTGAAGATTTTGGGGTTGGGGGAAGCAACATTCTGGTAGTTGTGAGCTAAGCATTTCTGGTACCAACGTAGGGAGGGCTGATATTAGTTTTTATGCACTAGATCAATGCATTGGGCGCTTATCTTTGCATGATCCAAGAGGGGAGAAATAATAAATAATGAAGTTAAATTATCACGATGAATAGCAATAGCAATAGCACTTAGACTTATATACCCTTCACAGTGCTTTATAGCCCTCTCTAAGTGGTTTACAGCATTAGCATATTGTTGCCAGAAATCTGGGTCCTCATTTTATCAATCTTGAAAGGATGGTAGGCTGAGTCAACCTTGAGCCTTGTGATAGTCGATCTGCCAAATTGCAGGCAGCCAGCAATCAGCAGAAGTAGCCTGCAGTACTGCACTCTAACTATTGCTTTACTAGGGCTCATATGCCAAAATAGAATTAAATTAAAATTTAAATATATTTAAAATGAATAGGAGGCCAATCTGAAACCTATTTAAAAGTAAATAATAATAATAATAATAATAATAATAATAATAATAATAATAATAATTTATTAGATTTGTATGCCGCCCCTCTCCGTAGACTCGGAATGAATTGTTAGTTAAATGAATTGTTAGTTAAATATGTATATTATCATTTCCCCTTTGTACCTTAGTTAAATAGAACCTAATGAATTGTTAGTTAAATATGTATCATTTCCCCTTTGTACCTTTATAAACTCTGCAAAATATTTCACTCATCACTTACAATAAACTACAGTATAAAAGTTTATGCCAGGAATGGGTTGTAAATTATTTTACTACCAGTTTGCGTGCGCACATTCACGCACGCGCAGTGCTTCTGCACATTTGCATAAGTGTCCCAGATGGGTAGGCGGAGCCTCCCAGCACTACCAGTTCTAAGAACCAGTCCGAACTGGGAGCAACCCACTGTTGGTTTATGCCATAATAAATTTGCAGACCATTCAAAGGGTACAGGTGGTGCTTGACTTAACACCACAATTGAGACCAAAATTTCTATTGTTAAGTGAGACACTTGTTAAATGAGTTTTGCCTCGTTTTACAACCTTTCTTGCCACAATTGTTAAGTGAATCAGCACAGTTGATAAGTTAGTAACATGAATGTTAATTGAGTTTTGCTTCCCCAATCTTTTTGCTCATCAAAAGATTGCAAAAGTAACATACGTAACTTTGGGACACAGCAACGGTCATGAACATGAGCCAGTTGCCAAGCATCTGAATTTTGATCACATGATAATGAGGATGCTACAAAGGTCCTAAGTGTGAAAAACGGTCAGTCATTTTTTTCAGTGTTATTGTAACTTATTGAACAGTCACTAAATGAACTGTTGTAAGTCGAGGACCACCTGTATAAGGTTCTCCTCCTCCTCATTTACTTCAAGAGACCAAATTGATCATTTCTTTGCTAATGAGTAGTTCTAAAACTGGCCTCAAAGTATACAAAAATCTGTTTAGCTCCCTCACTTCTTTGGAAAGATGTCAGCTGACTGGCAGAAATCTGGAAACATCAAGGCCAGTGAAATGATTTTCTACCAGTCTGAGAATAGGTGAATTCATTGTCCTTCATCTCAACCTATTTCATAAAATTGTACACCTGGGGGAATATGAACGTCACTTTCAGCTCCTGTAGGAAAGGCAGGGGTATCATTCAAACCAACAAACCAAGTTTTGCAATCGTGTGTTACAATTGTCTACCAGTTCCTTTTCTGTTCTGAAAAAAAAGTATGGATTTTGCAAAGGCAATTATGCAGAAGTTAGGAAATCATGTGAAAATTGTCACCACAGTCCTAATGACTTCAACAAAAGGTGTGGTTTTTTTTTTTTGCTTCCCAAGAGGGATCGCTATCTGCCAGCTCATAATATATAGCATAAATAGATTGCCACTTTTTGGAGGCAAATTATTTTACTGTGTGCATTTTTTTTACTCTTTTCTAAAATTGTCAAGTAAAACTGTTAATCAGAGCTATGGAGAAAAAAGATAAGCTAACAGAAGTTACATATTTAAAAAAAAAAAACCCACAGGCTGTTCCTGACCAATGAGAATTTCTGAACAAGAAGTATAAGTCCCCATTTCCTGTTTTGGGTGAAGGTGTGAAATTGCCACTTGGCTCCAATTCTGTTTATGGTAAAGCAAGACAACAATGTTCTTTGGATGGAGGGTGAATATTCTTTGCGTTCTGCTTCTCTATGGCGTGCCGAATTCTTCAACTGGTAAGATCAGGATGTACTTTAAATATTTTTGAATAGTTTGCATAACAGAGGGAATGTTGATCTTCCTAATACTGTTTAATATTGGGTGGATTGTTAACTTATGATAACAAGTGGTTGGATAATTCCATTTCTAAAGCCAGGCCATTGCAAAATGCCCTTCAAATAGGTATATTGTTTATTCAACAAGTTTATTTTAAAAAACTATGACAACTTGATTAGTACCTTTGTGACATAAGAGACTTCTATCCTGCTAGAAGGTTCTCATTGCTCATTTAGCTGTGCTGTCATTATTTTTATATTATTATCATGATATATAGTTCTGCCTTGGAAAAGCGCAGCATTTTGGTTTTTTTATGGCTCATTTTGTATAATCACCAACAAAACCAATTAAATAAACCATCAAACGAGAATGCACAGAAAAAGCAGAGGCAGGAAGCTTAAAAATTATCTGGGGCTTGATAAATTACTAACTCGCTCCTTCCATTGTAGTGTTTGCTTAAAGTACAATTAAATGAAGCTACAGTACATTAGAAATAGAGTACAGCACTGACATTTACGTTGTTTAAGAAGGAATGTTTAAGTATATGGGCATAAGCGACACTTTCCAGGGGAAGACAAAACTCAGTACATGCTGAGGCAAATTAATACTTGAGTGAGTCACCCACTAAATTCTTTTATTTAGTATTTTCAGTTGCAAGTACTGATAACAACTAGCAAAACAGGCAGATAAGTGGTTTGCTTATGGTTTAATACAGGCTGGGCTCACCAGCAAACTAAACCACAAAGTAACTACTGTAATTACATTTTAGTTCAATGTGCTATTTTAACTTAGTGAAGGCGATTAGTTTATATGGCTGAGAGAGTTACTGAAAACAGACAACGGCGTTCATTCTGTAAACCAGAAGTTACTATTTGTGTTCTGCAAACATCACCATGAAGCATAAGGCAGAAGTATAACTGAAAAAACATTGACCCGTAATTAGTTTCTAAATTTCCTCGTATTTTCTTCCCACAATCCTTTATAACTTTTGCCATTGCCCATGCAATCCAAAGTTGGAAATAGGGTCACAGGGAAGTAAACATGGAGACGTCTAGCCTAAACCCCAGTCTAGTGAAGGAAATCGCTATAACCCCAACAGATGCCATTTAGCCTGCAGGAAAGGAAAACCAATGAGTCTTTAAGACAATATAGAGCAGGGGTCTCCAACCTTGACAACTTCAAGACTTGTGGACTTCAACTCCCAGAATTCCTGGTTCTAATTTGAGGATTACCTGTGCTCTCTTTGAACTTTGAGAGGGCACAAAGGGGACTATAGATAGTGATATGTTTGTGTATTGCATTAAGAAGTATTTTATTTTTTGGAGTATAAGTATTGGGGGAGGGAAATAGGGAGGGAAATCTACCTATCAGGTATTTATGTGGTTAGCATCCTTAGTGTGGTCAGCTTCAGCAATCCCCTGGTTATCCTCTGGTTAGGGCTGAAAAAATAACTTCTTTGGAGGGAGTAGAAATGAAAAAACCTTGCAAGGGGGGGCAGGGGGGGGGAGATCATTAGCACCTTGCTGGGATGAAAAAAAAAGCTTTGAAAAAGCTACATTCGAAGTATAAGACGCACCCAAATTTTCAGCCTCTTTTAGGGGGGTGAAAGGCTTATCTTATACTCTGAAAAATACAGTATATCCTGTCAAAAGAAATAAATCATCTGATAAAATATTTTTTCCCAGACTGAGAGTTTAAAATAATTGTCCATTTATAAATTGTTATTCTTGCACAGGTGTCCCTGGGCAGTTCTCTAATTCATTGATTCTACCTGGATCTCCTTTCCCTGTAAAGACAAATGACCCCAAAGTTCAAAGAGCTGCTAGGCTTGGTGTTTATAAATATAACAACAGTACAAATGATATCTTTTTGTTCAAAGAATCTCACATAAATAAAGCCACAATACAGGTAAGTACTGCTTGATTCTTACGGCAACAAATGCAGTTAATTCTTTTGCGGATAAAAAATGCAAAACACAACTTGCTTTTTTGCTCCTGTCCTAACGGGAGGGTTATTTTTTCCCCTGAGAAATGGTACAGGTGACTGATAAAGGAGGCTATATAAACCCATCAAAAATTTCCTTGATGACAGACTCCAGTTCAGAGTTAAACATCTTAATAACTCCCTCTAGTGGTCAAAAATGTTTATTTGATTGTTTATTCCTTTTTGTAGCCAATTAGAGTTCATGAAAATTGGAAAATTTCAACCACAACAAACCAATACAGACAGTCCTATACATTTTTTTTCTCATTTGTTGCTTGGGCTGGAACAAATTTTTAAAGCACATTGAAGTCTGTTGGGTTGTTAGTTGTTATTCTGAGTGCAGTTGAAACATTGGTTTTGCACAGTCTTAAAGTTGGAGTTGGGGGTGTGGGTGGAAAGGAAAGAAGGAAGGAAGGTATCTTACAACAGCTCTGCTTCCCCTTTCTTCCCATGTTGGTGTGTTGGAATCCATCCCAGCTTCTCCTTTACCACCAACTGCCCTGCTCTTTCTCCTAGCAGCTGCTGGACCCTCTCTCCTGCCTCTTCTTTGGTTCTCTTCACCCACCCATGTATCTCCTTCCGGCCGATTCCCCCCATGCTCAGTTGCCATCAGCCTATTCCTCTTGTAGTTGGAACCCCACCCATGGCCAAATTTATTTATTTATTTACTTATTGGATTTGTATGCCGCCCCTCTCCGGAGACTCGGGGCGGCTAACAGCAACAATAAAGCAGTGTACAATAGTAGTCTGATGTTAGAAATAATTAAAAGCCCATTAATATAAAAAACCAAACATACATACATACATACCATGCATAGAATTGTAAAGGCCGAGGGGGAAGAGGGTCTCAATTCCTCCATGCCTGACGGCAGAGGTGGGTTTTAAGCAGCTTACGAAAGGCAAGGAGGGTGGGGGCAATTCTAATCTTTGGGGGGAGTTGGTTCCAGAGGGTCGGGGCCGCCACAGAGAAGGCTCTTCCCCTGGGTCCCGCCAACCGACATTGTTTAGTTGACGGGACTCGGAGGAGACCCACTCTGTGGGACCTAACTGGTCGCTGGGATTCGTGCAGCAGAAGGCGGTCCCTGAGATAATCTGGTCCGGTGCCATGAAGGGCTTTATAGGTCATAACCAACACTTTGAATTGTGTTATAATTCAAATACTCCTCCTAAGGTCTTAAAATCCTCAAGGGAAGAAGAGAAGAGAAGGAAGACCTGGCATTTACACCTGCAAATCTCTCCTTGCGCACCTGGCAAGGTGGAAGGTCTCCTTCAAACCACCCTTGCTTCAGGCATTGTTTGTATTCTTGCTTCAGACTTTCTGAAAGAAATAAGCTAAGCTATTGTTTATGACTTGGGATCCAGCAAGCTGTCACAGCTGGGTGGATGGCCGGATAAACCCAGATGGTAGTCATAATATTTTTAAATTGATGTTGCTTTAGGTTAATGTGAAACCAGAAACATGTCCCAACATTCTGGCTAGATTACTGGTTTTGGAAACCAGGAAATAGGTCCAGCACAGACAAGAATTTGTTTTCTGATATTATAGCCTCTATCCGTTGAAATTATTATTTAAAAAATAATTACAAAAAAATTGACAGATCAACTTGGTGAATGGTAGGATGAATGTTCTCAATTGCCTCCAGTTTCCTCACCATTTCTAACCCCCCCATCCCCCCAATCATCTCTTTGGCTTGTTCTCAGTGCTTTTTAATAATATGAACATGGATTTTTATTTTTATTTAGATTGTGAAAGGAGTGAAATATAGACTGGATGTTGAAATCCGCCGGACGGTATGCAGGAAAAGAATACCGCATCTCAACTTGGACAGATGTGATTTCCAGAAGAACAAGATGCTGCAAAAAGTATAATATGTTTAACTTCTTTGTGTTATTCTAAGAAATCAGGGGTGGATAGGAGTACAGTACCAGATCTGGACTGTAAAACTCTGAACAACCATTAGATGGCAGCAAAGAGCAATACTTTTCTGTGTCTCCTTATTGCCTTCTACCAATCAGCCAGAATTTTGGAGAGGACAACCAATAGCACAACTATTAGAGCTATTTCTCCACAATTCATTTGCATGGGATTCATTCATCCTAATATTTTGAACATGAAATCCTTTTTCAGTGTCAACTAATAATTCTAATAATTCTTGTCTTAGCAGAAACAACAGTGTTGCTCAATCTCTTGCTACATTCTTAACTAGAATGGTCTTGAAGCCATGCTGTTAGAAAACATGCTTCACTTTCTTATATGTGCATTGCCCAAGTTTCAAGGAGCTGTGTTGCTTCCATAGGTTTCCTGAGTGACCTCAGCAATTGCCCCAAATTCTCCAAATGAATAATTTATTTCATGGAACAACTTTGGATTTCCCACAGTGAAAAGATGCTAGATGGAAAATTGGGGAGGAAGGGGGAAATAATTAAAAATAATAAATAAACAGCAGACTTTGATGAATGTTAGATAAATCTACATCAGGGAAACGCACAACACTGGTCCTTGCTTAACAATGGTAATTGGGTATGGTGGCAGTTGTGGTACTTCCGATGGCTGTTCTTAAGCAAGTACAGTGATACTTCTACTTAAGAACTTAATTCGTTCCGTGACCAGGTTCTTAAGTAGAAACGTTCTTAAGTAGAAGCAATTTTTTCCCTAGGAATCAATGTAAAAGCAAATAATGTGTGCAAACCCATTAGGAAAGAAACAAAAGCTCAGAATTTGGGCGGGAGGAGGAGGAGGAAGAAGAGGAGGAGAGTCGCTGCCGAAGGCAGAAGGTGAGGTGAATCAAAAAAGTCCAAAACTTTAAGGCTTAAAAAAAAAAACAGGGACTCTGAGGTGGCGAGGCGAAGCACGTGCCTCCCATATACCCGATGCGAGGCTGCCTTCCATACACTGCGCCAGAGAGAAACCCAGGCGAGTGAGAGGGGGAAAACTGCCCGTTCTTTGACCGAAAGGTGGTGGCTGCTGCTGCTGCTGCTGCTACCTGCTTCCTCTTCCTTCCCATGCTGAAGGCCTCCCTTCTCCTCTCACTCACTCGCTTTGTAGCCGGTGCCTTTCCTTCACTGTGGTGACTCCTTGGTTTGGCTGAAGCTGAGTTGATCTGGCCGGGATGAAGCGCCCCCTTTTGCCTTTTTGCGCCCAGACACTCTGGGATGCAACCTTGCACCGGGTGTATGGGAGGCAGTGCAAGGGAGTCACCACAGCGAAGTGGTTTATTCTTTCTCCCAGCGCCCAGAGAAAGGAAAACACTCTGTTCGCTCTGGGCTACCAAAGCCTCCTTAAGCGCCACCAAAAGCCGAGTCTTCGGAGAGGGGCGGCATACAAATCCAAATAATAAATAAATAAATAAATAAATAAATAAATAAAAGGCTCCTCTGGCAGCCCAGAAAAGCCCAAGATGGCCGGGATTAAATGGGGAATGGCAGGAAACTGGCCAGGCCTTCGTGCCACTCTCAAATTTCCTGGAAAAATTTTCCGGGCTCGGGTTCTTAAGTAGAAAATGGTTCTTAAGAAGAGGCAAAAAAATCTTGAACACCCGGTTCTTATCCAGAAAAGTTCTTAAGTAGAGGCGTTCTTAAGTAGATGTGCCACTGTACTGTGCAATTGTTATGCAAGGAAATCATGTGAACATGTCTTATGATTTCCTGCCATTAACTTTGCTTATGAGAAGCCAGCAGCGAAGGTCACAGATGATGATCATATGACCAGGGGATGCTACAACTGTCTGAAATCCGGACTGGTTGCCAAGTACCCAGATTATGATCACATAACTGTGTGGCAGTTGCAATAGATGCAATTTTTAGGACTGATCATAAGTCTCCTAGTTCAGCACTGACATAACTCCAAATATTGCTGAACAAGTGGTCAGTAAGTAAGGACTAGCTGTTTGAAAGGAACATCATGGAAGGCTTTTTTGCTGAGACCTCTTCAGCTCTGGAGCTAACTTTGATTGCAGTATCCTGTCATTGCTGTGGACGGAATTAAATTGTGCTCATATGTAGAAAAGGAAGATGGAGCAAATTGATTCTGCTCTGGATATCCTTCTACAATATATTAGAAGGAATGTACATTACTAATATTTATTTATTGTACAATATTTATTATCAAATGCATATGTCGCCTGACTCCCAATGGTTCTTGGAATAAATTGGGTGTAAAAATTCCTTTGAAAGCTATTGTTTCTTAAGCTGACATTGTCTTTGTTATTGTTGTGAGCCGCCCCGAGTCTACGGAGAGGGGCGGCATACAAATCTAATAAAAAATAATAATAATAATAATAATAATAATAATAATAATAATAATAAGCGATGGAGGAAGAGGAAGTCTGAATCCCATCGAACACTTGTAAGAGCTTTTATTAAGACTTACAAAGTGGCGCTCAAGGCGGCAAGATGCGCGTATCATGCCGCCTTGATTGCATCAGCGGAATCCCGCCCGGCCGCTCTGTTTAGGGTGACCCGCTCCCTTCTTAACCAGGGGGGAGTTGGGGAGCCCTTACAGAGTAGTGCCGAGGATTTTAACATGTTTTTCGCTGATAAAATCGCTCGGATCCGGGCAGACCTCGACTCCAATTGGAAAACAGAGTCGACTGACAACGAGTCAGTTGAGGTGACTTGGACCCGTACTTGTCCACCTGTCTGGGAAGAGTTTGATCTGGTGACACTTGATGAAGTGGACAAGACCATTGGAGCTGTGAGTTCCGCCACCTGTTTACTGGATCCGTGTCCCTCCTGGCTGGTTTCGGCCAGCAGGGAGGTGACACGGAGCTGGGTCCAGGAGATTGTCAACGCTTCCTTGGGGAGGGGATCCTTTCCAACATCCTATAAAGAGGCGCTTGTGCGCCCCCTCCTCAAGAAGCCTTCCCTGGACCCGGCTGTACTTAATAACTATCGTCCAGTCTCCAACCTTCCCTTTATGGGGAAGGTTGTTGAGAAGGTGGTGGCACTCCAGCTCCAGCGGTCCTTGGAAGAAGCCGATTATCTAGGTCCCCAGCAGTTGAGTTTCAGGCCCGGTTACAGCACGGAAACTGCTTTGGTCGCGTTGATGGATGATCTCTGGCGGGCCCGGGACAGGGGTTGATCCTCTGTCCTGGTGCTTCTTGACCTCTCAGCGGCTTTCAATACCATCGACCATGGTATCCTTCTGCGCCGGCTGGAGGGGTTGGGAGCGGGAGGCACTGTTCTCCAGTGGTTCTCCTCCTACCTCTCCGGTCAGTCGCAGTCGGTGTTAGTGGTGGGCCAGAGGTTGACCCCAAGGTCTCTCCCTTGTGGGGTGCCTCAGGGGTCGATCCCCTCCCCCCTGCTATTCAATATCTACATGAAACCGCTGGGTGAGATCATCCAAGGGCATGGGGTGAGGTATCATCAGTACGCTGATGATACCCAGCTTTACATCTCCACCCCATGTCCAATCAACAAAGCAGTGGAAGTGATGTGCCGGTGTCTGGAGGCTGTTGGAGCCTGGATGGGTGCCAACAGACTCAAACTCAACCCTGATAAGACGGAGTGGCTGTGGGTTTTGCCTCCCAAGGACAATCCCACCTGTCCGTCCATCACCCTGGGGGGGGATTATTGACCCCCTCGGAGAGGGTTTGCAACTTGGGCGTCCTCCTCGATCCACAGCTCACATTAGAGAACCATCTTTCAGCTGTGGCGAGGGGGGCATTTTCCCAGGTTCGCCTGGTGCACCAGTTGCGGCCCTATTTGGACCGGGACTCACACTCACAGTCACTCATGCCCTCATCACCTCGAGGTTCGACTACTGTAATGCTCTCTATATGGGGCTACCTTTGAAAAGTGTTCGGAAACTTCAGATCGTGCAGAATGCAGCTGCGAGAGCAGGCATGGGCTTCCCTAGGTATGCCCATGTCACACCAACACTCCGCAGTCTGCATTGGTTGCCGATCAATTTCTGGTCACAATTCAAAGTGTTGGTTATGACCTTTAAAGCCCTTCATGGCATCGGACCAGAATATCTCCGAGACCGCCTTCTGCCGCACGAATCCCAGTGACCGATAGAGTGGGCCTTCTCTGGGTCCCGTCAACTAAACAATGTCGGTTGGCGGGCCCCAGGGGAAGAGCCTTCTCTGTGGCGGCCCCGACTCTCTGGAACCAGCTCCCCCCAGAGATTAGAACTGCCCCTACCCTCCTTGCCTTTCGCAAACGCCTTAAAACCCACCTTTGTCGTCAGGCATGGAGGAACTGAGATATCTCCCCCAGGCTTATACAATTTATGTATGGTATGCTTGTGTGTATGTTTGTTTAATAATGGTGTTTAAAAAATATTTATATTGTAAATTATTAGATTTGTTACGAACTGTTTTTATTGTGTTGTGAGCCGCCCCGAGTCTGCGGAGAGGGGCGGCATACAAATCTAATAAATAAACAAACAAACAAACAAACAAATAAATAAATAAATAAGACAACGTGCAATTACCACATTGATTGCCAGGTTGATTGCAACATCTTGTCTAACTTTTTAAACAGCTGACTTTTGTCTGATTTAATTATAAAGCGGTCAAGGCAATTTTACTGCTTTTTACTTTTGTCTGATTTAATGCCTTTATTTGTTTTTTTGTTTTCCCCCCCTCAGAAATTCACATGCGATTTTGAAGTCTGGCTCATCCCTTGGCAGCAGAAAGTCCAGATCCCAGTCATGTTCTGCCACTAATTGGTCTGTAATAAACTTTGTAGATATTGCATGTTTACTTTTTTTTCAACTGGTGCACCACAAATTGTTCATAAAGGCAATGGATTGCCAACAGCTTTCTTTGTTTATTTCCTCATGGAAAATGACAAAAGTATCCATGATCACCCTTTTTCACCTGTCTTGCTTTGAAAGAAATAAGCTCTTAGATGAAATGATGCCATTCACACAATATGTCCTGGCTTTTGTGCCACATAAATAGAATCTGGATGTCTTGAAAAGGGGGTCCAAGGAAGGAAAATGACAAATGACAAAAGTGTCATGCCATCAGCTCTGCCCCTTTTTGTAGAGGCACTGTGATTTTTGCATGCAGATTAGCTAAAGGGGAGCACACGTAACATGAAGGGATGAGACCGTTTTGGTCATTTTGATGAAAGCCTCAGATCCTACAGACACTTCTGAGACAACATAGAAACATAGAAGAGTGACGGCAGAAAAAGACCTCATGGTCCATCTAGTCTGCCCTTATACTATTTCCTGTATTTTATCTTAGGATAGATATATGTTTATCCCAGGCATGTTTATATTCAGTTACTGTGGATTTACCAACCACGTCTGCTGGAAGTTTTTTCCAAGGATCTACTACTCTTTCAGTAAAATAATATTTTCTCATGTTGCTTTTGATCTTCCCCCCCAACTAACTTCAGATTGTGTCCCCTTGTTCTTATGTTCACTTTCCTATTAAAAACACTTCCCTCCTGAACCTTTTTTAACCCTTTAACATATTTAAATGTTTCGATCATGTCCCCCCTTTTCCTTCTGTCCTCCAGACTATACAGATTGAGTTCATTAAGTCCTTCCTGATACGTTTTATGCTTAAGACCTTCCACCATTCTTGTAGCCCGTCTTTGGACCCATTCAATTTTGTCAATACCGTTTTGTAGGTGAGGTCTCCAGAACTGAACACAGTATTCCAAACATGGAAACAATAGATCAGTTGTGGTAGAACAGTTACGGGCATTACATAGGGCAAATGCAAACATGATGGGGATAATAAGGATCTAAATATAAAATTGAATTAAGTACCACACTGTAGGATTAGTGATAAACATGGTAGTGTGCAGGTTATATGGGGGATATCAAAGATAAACAAGAACATTTTGGTGATAAAGAACAACTGTTTGGTGATAAAGAAGGAACTTCTGTTACTGTAGCATGCCAACAGTTTCTTCCCTTTTCAAGAATCACTAGAAGATTGGATTTAAACCATTGAGCTGAAGCACAAATCATGCATCCACCTTCTCTCAAATTATATCTTTCTGAGGACACTACAACTCTCCATAATTCCTAGCCAACATGGCTAAAGTTGGGAGATTCTGCAAATTCTAATGCTGTGTTTAGAGCAGGGGTCTTCAATCTTGGCAACTTTTAAGACTTGTAGACTTCAACTCTCAGAATTCCTGGCTGAGTGTTGAAGTCCACAAGTCTTAAAGTTTGCCAAGGTTAGAGACCCCTGGTTTAGACTGTCTAAGAATGAGGAAGACTGATGAGTCTGCTACTAAGATTATTATTGCCATTCTTCCATACATTTAACTACCTATAACTAGCAAACAACATAATTAGATTGCGGTGTCAAACAGTTTGCTCATGGTTGTTGGTTGTTGGAGAGCCGGTCACAAAAGGAATGCAAGGTTCCGTCTACTCAACCGGATGCCGCCATTTGGGTTCTTTTATCCTCTGTGCATGCACATAAAGCTTTGGTTGTCCAATCTCTGAAATGGCATACGGCAGAATTGGTGAACCTTTCCAGCACCAAGTGCCGAAATTGGAGCACACAGGCCCATGTGGAGCAGCTCCCTGGCACGCACGCACGGCAGCACTGGAAACTGGAAGAGAAGTTCCCCAGCACACATGTGAATGCCGGGAAGCTGAGTTTCTGGTTTTCAGCATGCACATCACACTGGTCTTCCGGTTTCTGGCATGCATGTGTGTGCAAAGACCAGCTGGCCAGTGCACAGGTGCACGCTGGAAATCAGAAGCTCAGCTTCCCTGTTTGCATATGCGAGCCAGGGAGCTGCTCTACCAGTTTTTAGCACTTGCACTCATGCAAAGACCAGCTGGCCGGTATGCATTTATGTGCCAGAACCTGGAAGGGCTGGCGTGCCCAGAGAGATGGCTCTGCGTGTCACTTCCGGCACATATGCCATAGGTTTCCTGCCTGAACAGGGGGTTGGATTAGAAGACTTCCAAAGTCCCTTCCAATTTTGTTATTCTGTTATTATTCTTCATATATTAAGATTTCCTGATCTTCAAGAGTATTCTAGCTTTGGAGGCTGATATTGAAATAGCAGTCAATCCAAGCTCACGTGAATAGTTTGCCTCTTGCAAAGTCATAAACAGCAGAAGAAAGTGATCTTTTCCTGCAAACAAAGAACTGCAGAGTCTTGTATTAGGCACCAAGGTAATATATTCTTAGGGTCCCTGATGAAGAGCTTAAATTGCAATCAAATTTGAAACGTATGTTTTCATTCTTAACTGCATGTACTACATTTGGAATGCATTTCTGTCACCAAGACTTTTGCTGTCGGCTTGGTGGCTCAGTATAGTTGGTGAATAATTTCTCTCTGAACACTAAGGACAAGAAAAACATGTTTATATTGGAAACTGGAAAGAATATGATTTCCTAAAACACATTTACAACGTGATGGTAATTTGAGAAGTTTCTTTTTTTACCATCCTTACTACTAAAAATGGAAAGATTCAGTGACTGGTTTCTAGTATTACTGGACTAACAACATTGTGCAATTGGTTATTTCCACAGTCTCTCAAATTTGCTCCATTTAACAGGGCCTCTTCCTGCTGAGTCATTGGTTGGTACTGATTCACCGAAACCTTTAGAAGAAATGTACTGTATTGAATGTAGATCAAAGGGAAGTGCACGTAAAACAAATATGGTTGTGCAATTCTGTCTTTCCTTTAGCAGGTATAAGGAGGAAAAAAATCGGAAGTGATTGCATAAGGATTAGGGTTATAAATGACAGTGTGATCCCTCTCTCAGCTGAACATATCTGAGCTGTTCCAGAGAAAAATAGAAGCAAGCACAAAATAGACTCCCTTGAGATTCTGAACGAAAGGCAGAATTCTAATGTAACTCTAATGAATAAATAAATAAATAAATGCCATTTTAAGAATGAGGCTAGGTAACGGTGTGATTTAAAACAAAACATATTTAATCCAAAAAGCCTTCAAGTAGAAGGAAATGAAATTTCTTTTTGGAGTAAAGGGAAAGGACATACTTTAACCTTTGTGTGCCATCTCTCCTGTTTTATTGTGCATACCTTCATCTGTGCTGTTTTTGTAAATAAATATCACAGAAATTTCCAAAAGCTTTATCCAACTTTATTAAAACCTCTTACTAACTGGGGAAATTGGAATATGTATGCATTGGCATTCTTCAGACTTGAAAGACCATGGTAACATGCTCTGGATTCCCCAGAGCATAAAGACTGGGTAGGTTAGTATGGAATATGTATGAATAAAATCGAGGAGGTCCTAGTAAGCACGGTCATAATAAGCAAAGAGTGTTCAGATGAAGCTGAAAATTTTAAAAAAATAACAGTTTCTTGCCAAGATTGAAATTAGTACAATATACAAAACTACTACTTATGCTTTTTCTGTGGAGATTTCTGTCATCCAGGTCATGGTTGTCCCAAGGTGCTTTTTCAAGAGGCAACTGGATTTTCTGGGTTAGGTTTTTTTTGGGAAGATGTTTTGCTTCTTATCCAAGAATAGAGGTAAAGAAGCTTCTTGAATGAGAAGCAAAACGTCTTCAAAGAAAAACCAAGAAAGTCCAGTTAGTTGCCTCTTGGAAAGCACTTTTTGGGACTACTTATGCTGTGTTTGCTCCACCTGGGCAGTTACTTGAACTCCACTTTCTGCCTTTGCACAATATGTGCGTCTAAACCAGGATTCCCCACACTGAGCCGCCTAGAGCAGTGTTTCCCAACCTTGGCCACTTGCAGATATCTGGACTTCAATTCCCAGAATTCCACAGCCAGCATTCGCTGGCTGTGGAATTCTGGGAGTTGAAGTCCAGATATCTTCAAGTGGCCAAGGTTGGGAAACACTGGCCTAGAGTCCCTAGGGATCATGGGCGACATACAAATCAAATAAATATATATAAATATCGTCTCCTCGCGGAGCCCCTGTCCGCTGCGCGAGTCTCGGCGCCTCCTTTTGATCCCCTTCCACCGGCAGCGGGCGACTTGAGCTTTTTCTCTGCAGTTCAATAGCTGGCTATAGAGAGGAGAAGAACCCCAAGTCGCCATTTCTGGTCAGAAGGTGGCTTTGCGCTTATCCTTTGACACCCCTTTAATCAAAGCCAGCAACGGCCACAGTCAGAAACCTCGAAGGTAGCAGCAGCGCGAAGCCCTCAGCAAGAGGATACTTTTTCCGCCTCCCGCCCCTCTTTCACCGCGCGCCTCCTCCTGAGACGGAATTTGTTTATCCCTCGCGCCTCCGCCGGGGATTGACAGATGCTGCAGCCAATCCGAGAGGCCGTGGAAGAGTTCTGGCCGTCTCGAGGTAGCGTAAGATGGGAGAATTAACTCTTTCGACCCCCGCGAGGAGGGAAAGAGGCGGGATGCGACTGCTTCGCCCGCGTTTTGCTTTCTGCCCGGCAGTTCCCTTCCGTCTTCCTCCTCCTCTTCGTCGCGCCGCCGCCGCCGCCGCCATGGCCCAACTCCGTGCCTCTTCTTCGCCGGCCGCCTCCTTTGACTACCTGGTGCTGGGGGGCGGCTCGGGGGGGTTGGCCAGTGCCCGACGCGCCGCGCAATTGGGAGCCCGGGCTGCCGTGGTTGAAAAAGGGCGACTTGGGGGCACTTGCGTGAGTCGAAAACGGATTTTGTTTGTGTGTGTAGGGGGGCGGAGGAAGAGAAAGGAAGGTGGGGAATGCCTTCAAATATCTTCTGAGGAGGATCGCCTGCAATGCATAGCTCGTGGGCAAGCATATCGGACTGGGCTTATGCTGAGGCAGTGAGTTCCGCAAGAAAGAGCCCGAGGGCGTGGAAGGTTTTTTTGTTCTCCTTCACCCAACACACTAGTCGGGCAGGGCAGAAACAGTTCAACAGTGTTTTATTTGACTGTATGACTGTAACTTATTGCTTGTATCCTTGCGATTTTTATTAATATTGTTTCCTGATTGCTTATTTATACCCTATGACAACCATTAAGTGTTGTACCTCGTGATTTTTGACAGATGTCAAAAATTCTTTTATGTGCACTGAGAGCATATGCAAAGACAAATTCCTTGTGTGTCCAATCAAGGATTCTATTCTGTTCTGTTCTATTTGGTTTTCCTTAATTTTTTTGAGATTCCGGGTTTTCCTTAATTTTTTTGAGATTCCGGGTTCGCTGAGCTGGGTGAAAATTGGAGGTGATGACCCTTTGAGAGTTGTATGCAACGAAATTTCATTTTAATGCTTGCCGATGAGCGTACGTTCAAAGTGACAATAAAGTTATTTTAAGTCTAAGTCTAAATAAGGGCTGCGATTTCAGGTGGCTGTGGGAAACCCTGCCTTCCTTTCAACCTGATGCAGCTGGGGTTTTTCTTGCTATCCCCCCCCTCCACATTAAGGATTGTGTTGCTGCAACTCGTGCCATAATAACAACAACAATAAGAAGAACAATAACAACAAAACAACAACAATAATAATTAGACCTGTAGGCCACCCTTCTCCGAAGACTAATAATAATAATAATAATAATAATAATAATAAATAACCATTTACTTATTATAACCATTTTAACAAAGGGCATGACAGCAAGCCATATACAACTAACACACACAGTAGACAATACACACACTTAGCTAAAACACAAAACCACAATAAAACATTCCCAACCTCTCCAATTTCTTCCCCTCTTGCTGATCCCCAGAACAAGGATGATTCAATCTGCTGAATCAAAGAGAAATGATACATCAGCTCATCTTGCATCTAATATGCTTTTTAACATTTATTTTTTGCCCTCAGGATAAGACAAGTGGGAATGCGGCTCAGTAGAACCCATCAGTTTGGTGCCAATTCGGTTTTCACTGAAATTTCAGGGAGTCCTTTGCTGTTTTTTCCCCCTCCTAAGTGTCTTTTCTGGCTTTACCCTTCTACATCTCAAGCAGGGGGATTATTCTTAATTATACATTGGGTTATAAATTGGCTCCTTTTGAAAACCAGCAAGAATTCTCTTCAAGAAGAAAGAAAGGGGCAGGCAAATTATTCAGGTTGCCTGAAAAAAGATGCTTTTCATGGAAACTTTAATCAGATATAAACTATTCATAGGCATTTAGAAAGGGTATTCATGCAGACCCTAACCAGATACCAACCAACCCAATATCTTTCTAATTAAATAATGAAATGTGCTTCAAATTTGTTATGGTTAAGAGCCAATGTTCAGATTGATGAGATTCGGGATGTAAGCAGTTTCCTAAATTATCCACATTCCCAATGGCATTCTCAGGTTCACCTAATTTATTCCTGTGGAGCTTGTTGCAGTGAAAATAAAATGTTTCCCGCATCCTTAATATTGGGCATTAAGGGGGATTTCAATGTACTGAACTTTAATGCAATCCCCTTTGAAAAATACCTTAAATATAGTATATTATTGATCAAGATGATGCATTTTACTGATATTAAGAAAATAAAATTAATTGTAACTTAGTAACATTTTGTAAACACCATTCTTTATATTAAAAATACTGGTTCATGATTTTGCAGTAAATCTGTTTTTTTCCCTTTTAGGTTAATGTTGGGTGTGTACCTAAGAAGGTAAAGGAATTTATGCTATGAATTTGCTAATATTTTTTTTAAAAAAACATTGAACTTTTTTGCTGATCTTTTTTAAAGTGCTTGAAGATATCCAGCTGTTTCAGAGAACTTATCTGGATTGATTTGATGTTACCATCTTTTATTTTCTCCCTGGCATTCTAAGACTGTTTTAAAATTGGACAGTGAGTTCCAGAATTGTTTTGATTGTGGTGCCATAGAAGGGTGTTTAATAAAAACGAATAAAAACTACTTCTCAAAATCTGCTAAAATATGCTTTTAACTAATAGGGTGTTACCCATCTTTGATTTGGATTGCAAAACAGTACTTTGACAGGGGTTGGCCATGTTGTTTGGAGAACAAAGATGATTGGGGTGGAGACTAAAACATATGAAGAACAGTTGCAGGAATTGGGTTTTAGTCTTGTGAAAAGAAGGTCTAGGAGTAACATGCTAGCAGTGTTCCAATAAGTGAAGGGCTGCTATAAAGAAGAGGTCAATCTATTTTCCAAACCACCAGAAGGCAAGACAAGAAATAGTAGCTGGAAACTAAATAAGGAAGCAACCTAGAATTGGGGAGAAATTTCCTAACAGTGAGAACAATTAACCCGTGAAAAGAGCTTGTCTTCAGAAGTTGCCCCATCACTGAAGGCTTTTACGAAGTGACTGAACAACCATTTGTCTCAAAGATCCCTTCCAACTCTGTTATTCAGTTATTTGTACTGCAAAATATCTGAAGCACAGTGTTTTATTCTGCTTTACCAAAATATCTAACAAAAATTCCAATGAGGTACCAAGAGTACCTCATCACTTTTTCTCTCAAGATTCAAGAAAAACATGGATGTACTTCTTGTCATGAAACATAACTTCTACTGCCTTTTTCTGTACCAAAACTGTTTTCATGGCTTCTTAAATTTAGCCCTGGTTTGAGGTGCAGATGCCTGGAACATTACAGTTGAAAAGAAAATTTTATTTATTAAATCCCCATTTTCATATGAAAGTCTAACATAATCCAAATTGCATGCAGTAATTGTACTGAAATGATGAAATATAAGAATAAGATTTAAAAGAACCTCAGTGATTTTGCCAATTTAAAATTGGCACCATTTTATGATCTGCTGTAACAAAGTTGATAAATAGGGATTGTCTGTTCTGCCTTTTTGGAACTTCTGTTATCCTCTATTCCAGTGTTTCCCAACCTTGGCAACTTGAAGATATCTGGACTTCAACTCCCAGAATTCCCCAGCCATCATTCGCTGGCTGGGGAATTCTGGGAGTTGAAGTCCAAATGTCTTCAAGTTGCTAAGGTTGGGAAACACTGCTCTATTCAATGCTGGATGGTGCCTTTCATTCTGTTGGTTGCTGATTAAACACCATTTTTAATGTTTTAAAAAATATTTCCCAAACTGTATTTGGCAATGTAAACAAGATATCAGTCTTACAGACTAGAAATGGGAAAGGTTAGTTGGCATAGTTTCCCTTCCAGAGTATTGGGTGCTCCATCACTGGAAGTTTTCAAAAATAGGTTGGACAGCTACTTGACTGGGATGACATAAAAAAATAAAAAAATAAAATAATAATAATAATAATAATAATAATAATAATAAAAAAAAAATTAGATTTTATATTATATAGTTAAGATTTACATTGGTCAAAATAGATGGTATTCTGATCTTTAGGATATTTCTTGAAAGAAGTTGACCACTTTCAAGTTCCTTTTATTAGACTGAACTTAAAAGAAGATATTGCATTTTCTGTCCTCCTCTTCCTCCAAAATGCAAGGGAATTGATAAATTAGTTGGCCAGTCCAGGCCATATGTGTTCCATTATTCACAATTTAACATAGTGCATTAGCCACACATGGTATTAAAAAATATGACTGTTTTGCCATCTGCCAATGATTATGAAACAAGGAGCTTGCTTCTTTATAGGCCATATATCTTCTGGATTACATGTATCATGACAATCATGAGTTATATGTCCTGATCTTCTCCAGTCCCATGTCTTAGAGTAGGAATTTCAAGTTTTGTTCTCTCTTGCTGTAGAGTCATTTTGATGAGGTGGACAATGAAATACAAGTGAATTAATGAATAAATCAATAAAATATTGGTGTATGCTGTGTACAAGAATAATTAATTGAATTTGCTCATTCATTTTTATATTAATTATATAAAACTCTGGATGTCCTCTTTCATAACAGGTGATGTGGAATACTGCTGTCCATTCTGAATTCATCCATGATCATATGGATTATGGTTTTAAAATAGCTGATGTGAACTTTAATTGGAAGTAAGTTGAGCTAAATTCTGGTATACCTCTTAAAATAAATGGATAGAATTATTTTTAATTTGAAACTTAGTGGAAACTACGATGTCAGTTAAAACGACCTCCAGGAGGCTTTTCAGACATGTATATCCAGATTTTTATCAATGAGATTCCACTCTGCCAGGTCTGAAGAATCTTTGTTATGGATCAAAGCTGGTGGTTATTTACTAACTTGCTATCATAATTTAAAATTACACAGTTTAATATAGCGACATTGTTTTTATTCTAAATAATCTTACTTTGATTTTTGAGTTATCTGTGAGCTTTATTCTTAAATTCTTATAAGAAATCATGATTGGACTGGGACTCATGTGAAAAATCAAAACATTACATGCTCAGGGTGTAATTCTTGAGCTTGCTATAAATATGGTAGTTCATATATTAGGGTTTGCTATGACGGTAGTGTTCCCCATGGTATGCACTGAGATACACCGTTTGCATTGTCTAAAAAGATGTTTTAGGTATAGCAAACAAATGTTATTTTGTGTGATATATAATGTGCCATAGGATAGCAAAGGCATCTTTTCTGCAAGAAAAACGTTTTAAATTGTGAACAGGACTATATTTTTCTCCCTAATATTTATAACTTGGGAGAAAAGGTACTATACAGATTTGGAGCAAACGGTGTTGTGTTTTAATCCTGTTTATAGACAGATACATATTTGAGATATACATCTAGAAAGTCCACGAGGAATAAACATTTGAATAAGCAAACCCAACTTTATGCTTAGTTGTGGAAATCCACCCAGCCTAACCAAAAGGTTTGTTTTTGTGGGAATATGTTGAAAGAGGAATATTATGCGCTTCTTGGGGTAAAGTAGGATATAATACTAATAAAACTCTCTTTACTGTAGAATAATTAAAGAAAAGCGTGATGCTTATGTGAAGAAACTGAATGAGATCTATCAAAATAATTTGAATAAGGTTTGTAAATGGCCTTATTTTTCACCAACAAATTTTAAATTCCTTATTTTTGCTATAAATCGTATGAATTTCATAAGCTGAAAACAGAAATTAATTTTTAAAATTTGCATCGAGGTTTATAGATTTTTTTTTTGAAGGTTCAAAGCAAATCACTTGTGCAAAACTTGATTTTTTGCCTAAACTCTTCCTTTGCAGATATTTTAGTTCCCTGCTGTTTAAAGATGGGAAAGACATGAGAACTGTAGTGTAAATATAAAATAAGTATTGTACAGTTAAACAAAAAAGACAACTATTACCCTTTCCAGATTACTTAAAGGACATATCTTAATTAATTGTAGTTAGCCTACATTTCAAAACTATAATTTCCATGGTCTTGAGAATCCTGTGAATTGTATGGCTTGTTTTTGAAAAGTAAGATTACACAATAGAGAGATTAATTCTGGTTAAGAAAATATGGGAGATTAATTTAAGGTAAAATAATACATCTTATTCCATTCTTCTGTTTTTCAAATTTATCTACAAATTTATTTTGAATTGTACAAAAAGCTCAATGCCTTATACACTGGCCCACATTACACTTTGTTATAAGATGCCCTTCTCTAGTATATGTTGGGTGTTTGATTTATTACTTTGCTCTTGGGTGGCTAGAACCCAGGCAGAACAGTATATAAATTGATTTAATTTTTAAATCAACAACTGACTTTGGTAGGACCACGTGGAAACCATTTATGGGCATGCATCATTCACAGCTGACCCTGAACCTACAATTGAAGTTGATGGCAAAACATATACGGCACCTCACATACTGATCGCTACTGGTGGACGGCCTGTAATTCCCAGTGAAAGGGAAATACCAGGTATGGGTTCTGTGATACTGTTGGCCCTATTTTTTAAGAAAGAGCATGCAGCTGAGTTGAATTTAAAATATTTTCCTTAGCATTGCCAAAAATTCAGTAGTATAGTACATAGCTGCTGTGCAATATTTCATTCATACCTTTTTAATAGTATATGCTAAAAATAATTAAATAACCTTTCAAAAAAAGTGAATGTTTGTGCAAGTTACATCTATTTATACACAAAGCTTAAGATGATGAATATTGAAGATAATGTCCTGTTGCATTGCAGGAGCCAGTTTGGGAATCTCTAGTGATGGCTTCTTCGAACTTGAAGAGTTGCCCAAGTAAGTTGCAATGAATTCTGAAATATTCTCAACTTGCCACATTGTACTGAGTATTATTTTTAAAAACATGAAGGAATTATTATTATTATTATTTATTGGATTTGTATGCCGCCCCTCTCCGCAGACTGCAGTCTTTCATCCCCTACTAAATATAGACTTATCCCCTACTATATAAAGACTTATATTGCAGTCTTTCATCCCTTACTAAAAGATGTAGATAGCAAACTGGCATTGCTAAAAGGCTGCTGTAATTGTTCTACATTTCAGATTTGATGACCAGTCTTGTATGACCTCTTATCAGCCTAGGTATGGAACTCCACTATGGAACTCCACATGCACCCTTCTAGGTGTATTACATTTTGCAGTGGAAACATCATCTCTATTTCAGTTCTAGCCCACAATTGAAATAGGACAAAGGCAAAAACAAAGTGCTGTTTGCTTTGGGGAAATTAGAGGAAAACATTAGAAGGAGGTAGCACTGTGCACACTTACTTGAACTGTGAAAGGAAACCAGGATATAAAATCAACAAGAGCCGGGGTGGCGCAGCAGGTAGAGTGCTGTACTGCAGGCCACTGAAGCTGACTAGATCTGTAGGTCAGCGGTTCAAATCTCATCACCGGCTCAAGGTTGACTCAGCCTTCCATCCTTCCGAGGTGGGTAAAATGAGGACCCGGATTGGGGGGGCAATATATGCTGGCTGTGTTAAAAAGTGCTATTGCTAACATGTTGTAAGCCACCCTGAGTCTAAGGAGAAAGACGGCATAAAAGTAAAAAAAAATAAAAAAGTGAGTGAATGAGTGAATGAATGAATGAATGAATAAATAAAAGGAAAAACAAGATGGATAGGCTGATGATACAACTGAAATAAAAAATTGAAACTGAATATTTTGAAACCTGGAATGAATTACAGTATATTATTGGTGGGGGGAAAAGGACCACCAGGAGATCCGTCATGTAGTTGTTTCTATGTTATATGCATGTCTTGTCTATCTTTACATTTGCTTTATAAGTAAAAAACTTTTTAAAATTAAAAACTAATTTAAAAAATTAAGAAAAACAAATTCTCCCACCGAATGATTACCCAATTGCTAATCTGGCTGCAGGACTCTGGATCCCCATGAGCGGTTGTGCTGTAGATATTGGACATCAGTGTAGCTAATTTGTTTTTGTTGTTCACTCATGGTAATGTCAGCTTCATGTTCAGTGTTCCTATCAGCAAGCAAAATATGCTTCTCTAGAAGACATTGACTTCCAATAAAGAAATTGGACGGGGATGCAGTGTTTTAAAAAATCATCCTCCCCCCCCTCTCATTTTTGCCTATTTGGTGATCAGAAGGCTGTTCAGAGTAGAAAGCAGGAAATGAAATAAAGCACTGTGGGTTTCCTTACCATTCTTACTTGGTCATAATTAACTTGCCGGTCATGTCCTTACATTCCTTTAATTTTCGTTGCTGATATTTGAGAAAGTGTATATGCCATTAGTTTAGGTGTAGAAGGCTGGTTCTTTAGGGCTGGGATAAAGCAGGCAACGTTTGCTAAAAGCCTGGATTTGTAGATGAGAAGGCATGGCAGTGGTGGTGGGTCGCTCCACCCATCCCTCAAAGTGGAAGAGGATCCTTTTGTCTACCTTTAAATTTAAGGTGTGCATGCATAGATAGGCCTTTCTTACCAAGTTCTTCATTCATTGACTGTTGAAGTTAAGATGGTGCTGAAAGAAAATAACTTACAGAGCGTGCATATATGACCTTAGCAGCATTTCTCTCTTTCAATCATACATTCAATAGTAGTCAGTAATTATTCTCCTGTGCCTGATCCATTCCCCCCTCCCCAGAGTGGATTGTCTAAATAAGCAGTCTCTTTAGACAATTTCTCCTCTGCCTGATTTTATTTCTTTCTCTTAACTCTCCTCACAAAGCAGAAAGATTAGAGAAGAAGCGATCACAAGAGAATACAAAGGCAGATAATGGGGAATACCCTGGGCTGTGTGCTGGCAGCACTGCATTGCTTTTGATGTGTATTCTTTATTGTGTGTCTACTTATTCTTTTATAATTCCTTCCTTTCCAACAAATGTAAATACAAACTTCCCCTTCTTGCTAATTATCCGGCATTAATTTAACCATTACCATTTATCCTTTCTGATTTAATAAGAGCGAAGTCAGGACCCTCCTATAGAAAATCTAATTGCTTAGATTATAAATTGGATAGACACAGCTATAGCCCTTTAAGTATTTGTTTTTTAGAGTTTTACACCACTGCAATCAAAAAGGTTTTGGGGAAACACCATTCAAAACAAAAATATTTATGATCATTGAATCAGTAAAAGAATTACTGAAAGCAATAAAATCATTATTAAGTATTATTGAAGTCACTACTGTACTTGCATTAAGCCTATTCAGCATGGTAAGTGGTAAAAGATGATGGGATTTGCGTCCAATAACATATGGAGAAGTTTGAACTTCCTGGTGTGGCCAATTTATATTTCAATGAGCAAATTTGTGGAAGAGAACATGCACCCGCGTTCTATGACATAATCCATTTTCTTTCTCTTAGGCGAAGTGTTATTGTTGGTGCTGGATATATAGCTGTTGAATTAGCTGGCATTCTTTCTACATTAGGCTCCAAGACATCCTTATTGATACGTTATAATGAGGTACTTGCTTGTTCACCTTCCTAAGTGACAATTGAAAGTATTACCAATTTTTATTGGAACTAACATTCACATGCAGAATGCAAGAAGGCAGAATCAATTTGTCTATGTCCATATTTACCCCAGGAATGGGTCATTAATAATTGCACAATTGATTGAAGTCTATGACATATTTCTAATTGTAAGATCTAGTATAGTGTAGTAGCTAGAACAGAATATAGATGTAAGGAGAATTTAATCTCCAACCCAGGGGTAAAATGCTTGTGCCTGTCAGTCATCATAGAACCGGTCATGGAGTGTGAGGCTCCACCGACCCACCTGGATGCCGCCATTTGGGTTCTTTTACCCTCTGCTCATGCACAGAACATTTTGTGCATGCACAGAGGGTAAAAGAACACAAATGGTAGCATCAGGGTGGGTCGGTGGAGCCTCGCGCTCCTTTCATAACCTGCTCTCCGACAACTGACAGGCACAAATGAACCAGGATCATTTCACCCCAGCTCCAACCTCCGTTTAAATATAAAAGTTATGGTGTGGTCTTAGGCTATATTATTAAGTCTTATAGTGAGATTATGAAATTTCAAAGATGCATGTAGTACATGCATTAGGTTTAATTCCCAATAATTTTGGCAATTGCCCTATGATAAATATCAATTGTGAAGTTGGATAAATTTGAGAAAAATTGGATTTCTGAGTTCAGACTTGTGAGGGTATGACTTAGATGTTTTGCGATATTTATCAATGACAAAGGAAGTTACTATAATTAAATGTAAGTAAAGACCTTTACTTGCAGTCTAATAAAGTTATTTGTTTGTATAGGTGCTGAGAAATTTTGATTCTATGATCAGTTCAAATTGCACTCAGGAATTGGAACATAATGGAATAGAAGTCTGGAAACATTGCAAGGTAATATTTCTTCAGTGCTAGATTGTAATGAATAATTTTGAATTTTCATGTACAGGTAGGTTTTGAGTTACAGTGGCAACTGGAATTGAGATTGCTAAGCAATGCAGTTGTAAAGTATGTCAGGTGAGCACATTGATTAGTGACAGCAACCCAGGAAATCCAAATTAGTCATTAATGGAATCCCACCAGTTCTTAACCAAGGATTGATCCAAACAACTCCTGGCTTAGTCCCTCCCTGCCTTGTGTCTTGGCAACCTAAGGGACTGATTCCTTTTCAATTCCTTCCACCCTCCTCTTCTCTGCCATCTTGCATTCTGTCACGTCTGCCACTTGGTGACCCTCCCAGACTTGCCATGCCCAACTGATATTTGCCATCCTCTTCCTGTGACTTCCGATGAGATGCACACAGCCTGGGCTTTCAGAAGGTAATTGCTGGCTGCCCCAGCCTTCTTCCCAAGGTCACATCCACTTTTAGCCAAATTGTGTATGGACTTCAATGCTTTCATGCCAGCACAGCTGGGCCTTCTTGCACCTGCCTTCCAAATGTTGTTGAGCGGGTGTGGCCAAATGCTGCTCATGAAGAGCCAAGCCAGGTGCACCTGACAATTGGTGGCAGGGAGATGGATGAGTCATCAAGGGCCTGCAAATATAGGGCAACAGGAGTGGTAGGCTGGCTGGCTGGCTGGTACAGCCAGTGAGCTGGCATGGCCGGCAGACCATAGGGCAGCTAAAAGGGCAGAAAAGGGAGAGATTGGCAGACGGGATCAGTTGAACTGCCCCTGGAGACATAAGTGTTGGTGAATTTCCAAGGGCCCAAATTTTGATTTCTTGCCCACGGGAGCACTGCAAGGGCTGTAACTACAAGGACTATGGAACTACCATTTTTTTCCGCACCACCTTTAGCATAATTTTGAGCGATCGCTGAATTAATGATTGTAATTCGAGGACTATCTGAATGCATAATTTTTCTTCGGTTGCAGCCAAATCATTCCAACTGCAATTGGAAGCTCCCATTTCATTATGTTCTATTGATTTAACCATTTCAAAGCCATATGAATTTGAGAGTGCTTAGCTTTATTCTTTTGAATATGTGTATAAATGATTCAAATGCTGCCATTTGAGAGAAAGCAAAAACAAATCATCACTGGTCATATGGTCTTTCTTTCTCATAAATAAACGAATAGCAGTTATTGAATTGATAGTTTTTGCAGCATTCCTGGAACAGATTGAAAGGAGTATTGCATTATTATGCTTCTATCATTGCATTTAAGGAAATTTCCTTGTAACCAGTATCACATATTAATAACCTGCATTGCTCATTCTGTCAAACTTTGTAAGAATTGAGGCAGTGACAACCTATTTAAAGTTTTAACTGGATGTTACCAATGGGATTTTATGTCAGAATTTTTAAACTTATTTTAGACTGGTTAAAAACTATAAGAAAGATTTAATTGATATACTGTATAACAATAACATTTTGGGGCCATTAACTACATCAAAGACAGTCTTCCAATTTAAAATACAAACCAATCAACATTACTTCATTTGAGAATCGGATTTAAACATCACTGGACATTATAGAAGCATAAAAGAAAACAATCCTGGCAAACAGACTTATCATTTAGTGTATGCAAATTTGACCATAAAGAGAGATTAGGTTACAAAACTGGCAACTGGGCAAGTTTTGCACATCATCCAAAATGATGGTTCTTCACTCTGTCATTATAATTTTTTATGAGAGCAATGCCGAATATTGAACCTTATCCTCTGATACTGTGTCCGTAAACATGTCAGTAAGCAAGTGACCCTTCTGGCATTTAGAAACTTCAGAGCCATTGTACTTACCTTTGCTCTTTTTCTTCACATGCAAGTGGGGTCTCAACAAACTACATACAGGTAATCCTTGACTTAAAACCATTCATTTAGTGAGTGTTTGAAGTTATAATGACATGAAAAAAGTGACTCACAATTAATAAGTACTTATGACTATTGCAGCATCTCCAGTCACATGACCAAAAATTAAGGTTCTTGGAAACATATTTGTAACATTTGCAGCATGCCATGGTCATATGATCACCATTTCTGATCTTCCCAATCAGCTTCCAATAAGTAAAATCAATGGGGAAAGCTGGATTTGCTTAATGATTGTATGTTTCACCTAACAGTTGCAGTGATTTACTTAACAATTATGGAAAAAAGGTCCTAAAAGTGATTGTAGCTCAAGAACTACCAGTCCTATCTAATTCTAGCCATAGGGTATACGTAACTTCAGAAGACATAGACTTTTCGTAAGGAGAGTATTTTTAAAGAAGAAAACTAGGGTTTGGGCCTTAAAATGAACAGTTTGTTGTGTGATGTTGCTATAGCGTTTTTCAAGAATCTTATTTCTCAACAGATTCAATCAGTTACAAAATCAGCTTCAGGGCTATTGGCAATAACGGTTACATCCTCTTTTCCTAATCAAAAACCTACTGTAAACATTATTGAGAATGTTGATTGTCTCTTGTGGGCCATTGGTAGAGAGCCCAATACTGAGGATCTAAACCTTAACCAATTGGTAAGTGGGAATTTTGTTTCTTTATGTTGTATGGAATATTAAATGCATGACATACACAATCCAGATTATATTGCAATTGACATAATTTTAATGGTTAAGGTCAATTGGAGAGTAGCCATGAGCAACATTGGAATGTTTTCACTTTGCTGCTACTTGCTAGTCTGTATTTTTTCCTACTACAGAGAACAAATGTAATAAATTAGGTAACTCTGGCTGGCATACCAAAACATTGGTGGGCGGGGGGCGGAGGACAGAGACAGTCCACAGTTCGGATTCCTGCCTTAGTGTATGCCCCATAATAATGTTATCCTAACATAAATGTTTGTTCATATTGCTCAGGCAAGTTTAGTTTGCTTAAAAATGGTTATGGAAATGTTACTCCCCCTCTCCAAAGCTCTTGATATTATGGGTAGACTGATTGCTTGTTTACTATTTTCTTATTTTCCTTCATATGGGCACGAAAAAAGTTGATCACACACTGCTCAATCTTTGTCTTGGATAGTATTTCTTGGGATGCCAACTTTGATTTTAATTTTTCTTCATACTATCAGAACATTAAGGTAGACAAGAAAGGTCAAATTATTGTTGATGAGTTCCAAAATGCCAGCAGAAAGGGAATCTATGCTGTTGGAGATGTATGTGGGAAAGCACTCCTTACACCAGGTAACGTTTTAAGGACTATATCAGAGAAATTCAGTGGGGATTCTAAAATGGAACAAAGCAAAATGGGTGAGGAATGGCTGTGAAGACATTGGGAAGGGTAGCTTGACCACCTATTAATGCTATGTAATAAAATATACAGAATTAATTATGATGACATAATAAATATTGCATTTTTCAGTTGCAATTGCGGCTGGAAGAAAACTGGCACATAGGCTTTTTGAAAATAAAAAGGATTTTAAATTGGACTATAGCAACATTCCGACTGTGGTTTTCAGTCATCCACCTATTGGAACAGTGGGACTAACAGAAGGTAGGCTCGTTTCTTATTTATTAGGGGGGAAAGAACAGAGAGAAATAAGAGTGAAAACAGAACTTCTACTAAAATGAGATACCCGTATTACCTATGGATTTTGTGATTGACTGGAATGCTGTTGAATGATATACAGAGAATAGTAAGTTTCCTGATTTCTTTTGGGACATTCTCTATAAGACTGGCTTGGTAAAGATGTGTATGCTTTGAATTTTTATATTAACAGAATGTTGACGGAAATTCCACTTATGTTTGCTTATATTACTGATGCTGTAGATGCACAGATCGCTCCTACCTCTGAAACATTAATATAAATTATGGACTGTAGATAGAGCCAGTTTGGTGTAACGGTTAATGCATCAGATTACAAACCAGTTGGGTAACCTTGAACAAGTCGCTTTCTCTCAGCCCTAGGAATGAGGCAAGAGAAATGACAAGCCAGTTTTATTGCAAAGAAAACTGCAGGGACTTGTACAGGTTGCTTCGGGGAATTGGACACAACTGAAGAAACACAAAAGCTGAATTGGGAGTGATTGAACATTCCTTTTTGTTCCACCTTATATTAGAAATTCTCAAGTTCAGAATACTGTTACTCATGTTATTCATGTTGTTTAAACGTTTTTAAAAATTTAATGAGAAGTGTAATTAATTCATAGGATTTTTGAAGCTGAAGTTACAAACTGTGATATATATCAAGCTTTAAAAAAAAACCAAACTGTACGTCAAACTCTAAGATGTGACACATGCAATAGACCAGTGAATGGCGAACCTATGGCATGGGTGCCACACGGAGCCATATCTGCTGACACGTGAGCCATTGCTCTAGATCAGCTCGAACATGCATGTGTGCTGGCCAGCTGATTTTTGGCTCACACAGAGGCTGGGGGGGGGGGGGAGTGAGGGTGTTTTCCCCCGACTCCAGGGGAGCCTTTGGAGCCTGGAGATGGTGAAACACAAGCCTACTGGGCCCATCAGAAGTTGGGAAACAGGCCGTTTCCGGCCTCCAGAGGACCTTGGCGGGGGGTGTGTGTTTGCCCTCCCCAGCCATTCACGATAGTGCACGAGCATACTCTTTCAGCAGCCAAGGGGAAAAATGTTCACCATCACTGTAATAGACCCTCAGTTTATAAACTTCTGACCTTCAAGTGCTTTTGGACAAGTCTTCTCATAATTAGAAGCACTGAACTACATGTGAAGGAGACCAGCTCACCTGTCACCAAACATGTAAATATTTAGTCCTTTTGAGGTGCACATACATATGATTGGGTAGTATTGTTAGAAAGTGAGGTTCTTTGCTTTTTCCCCCTTCTCTATATTCAAATATATCTAATGTCATTTGATTTCATTCCAGCGGAAGCCATGAATGCATATGGAAAGGAGAATGTGAAAATTTATATAACTTCTTTTGTCCCCATGTACCACGCAATAACAGAAAGGAAAACAAGATGTGTGATGAAATTGGTCTGTGCCACTAAACAAGAAAAAGTAAGTAAAGCAGGGAAGAGTGAAGATGCTGCATGTTAAAATTGCTTTTCATGTATATTCTATTCAACATAAGGAACTGAGACAGAACAAGAGGGAACCAATGTTGCTTAACACGTAGGCTGAGTTGAAACATCACCCTCAATTTTGCTTCTCAGATAACTTGTAATTAGCTAGGCTCACACAACTTATTAAACCTAAGTCACATCAAACCAATATTTACTCCATATCTGAACAATTATGAGTTTTATCATTTAATACTCTTCCAAGTATGATGCATTAAGATTTTGTATAAAATCAGACACAGCAACACACCAAAAAAATGTAGGTATACAAGATATTGCTCCTGGTGTAGAAAGGTAGGAGCAACTGTGAAGTCTGAAAAAAAAAGCCCTCTTGAAGCCAGGTCCTTAACCTGTTTATAACTGTTTTGTTTTAAGGTGGTAGGACTTCATATGCAAGGCTTGGGATGTGATGAAATGCTTCAAGGTTTCGCAGTAGCTGTCAAAATGGGAGCAACAAAGGCTGACTTTGATGAGACGGTGGCTATTCATCCAACTTCTTCGGAAGAACTTGTTACGCTTCGTTAAGCTGTACATAGCTTGGCTTTCCTTATATTGAATTAAGTACCTTTTTTTAATACATAAAATTGTGCAATTCAATAGTCTTCATTCTGCTGCTACAAATGTATACACATGGATGTATTTTATATTATACTTGGAAACAATGTTTTTGATTTTTAAAATTGGCGTTGTGACCTATGCATTTTCTACCCGGGCAAGGTGACACTCAGACTCGATCCCTCCTTCCTTCCAGAGGTGAACTTGGTCTTCCATCTGTCTCAGGAACTTACTCTTCCTTCCTTCTGCGCTCACCCAGATCATCCAGCAGAGCAATGCTGGCATACACTAGACGTGCGGAGAGCTCTCAAAAACTATTTGAATCGCACTAAGAGCTTCGCGCTCTTCGTAGGATTTCATCCTAAGTCCCTAGGAAACCGTGTATCTTCAGCCACCATAGGACACTGGATCAGAAACGCCATTGCAAAAATGTACGGGCTGGCCACGCTGCCAGTCACTACAGGAATCACAGCACATTTGTCCAGGAGTATGGCAGCATCAGTGGCATGGGCCATGCAAGCTTCTCTCAAAGAGGTCTGCCGGGTGGCCACCAGTTTATTCATCACTATAAAATTGACGTTTTCGCATCATTGGACGCCGCCGTTGGCAGAAGAGTCCTGCAGCAGATGGTAGACACTCAATAAACCTGATAGAGCTATCTTCCCCCATCCCTTGGGACCTCTGCTTTGGCAAGTCCCATTGCGAAGGCTGGTTCCACCACAGGATGAAGAATAGCAGGGGCGGATTTCCATTTTCTCTGCTACCGATGCACTGTAGGCACAGCTTCTGTTGTCCTGCATGTGCACACATGCGTCCCAGCATGTTTTTGCTTCTGTGCATGCACAGGAAGCAAAATATGAGGGGATGCGTGCACGATAAGTTTCTGGTGACTTTTTTTGCTTCCAAGCATGCGCAGAAGCAAAAAGAAATCACTGAAATCTCGGTATCAGTGCCCCAAATAGCGTCTGCGAAATAAATCAGATTCCAGTCCAATTCTTTCATCCAAGGTTCGATTTATTATCAGAGCCATATTGGTCACGCCGTAGCCATCCTGATACTATCTTCCATCCAACACAATGACCTTGGACTCTAAGAAAGGAATTTATTGTGGCTAGTAACTTTCCCTCTCATGCAACTACCCCTCCCAGTTCCCATAATATTATTCTACTGTGGCAGTCCAAAATATCTAACTCCAAATAATGGCTTCGGCCTGACACTTGTTTTATTGTCTACCACCTGCTGCAGCATTCTCCTGCCAAAGGCAGCTTCCACTAATGCAATTTTATAGTGATGAATATACTGAGAAGGGTGTGCCAGGTGGCCATTGTTTTCTGGCCACCTGCCAGAAAGCAATGGCAAAGTCGCTATGAATATATCCAAAAGGTCATGAAGAATCAAGCTAAAAAAGGAGACATTCTCCATCCTGTGGTGGAACCAGCTTTCACAATGGGAGTTCCTTGTCCAATCATCTTGAGGATTGAGTCATTCAACTTGAATACTTGCTTCGATGCGCCTTTAGACCCTCAGACCTGGGGGATAACAAGCTGAGCATGCAGCACAACTTTCACTACTGGTGTGCTGTCCTCATCCATATCGGTAGCAGCCCGCTACTGGAGAATAGGCATTGTGACCTTACCTGAATGCCTGTTCTCATCCGGTGGAGCCAGCCCTTTTCTTTTCATTTTTTCTGCATCCTTTCCCTTTGTTTTATATGGAACCTCGGGAAGGAGGTTTATCTCAGGCAAAGTATCTTCCACTATCATGCCATGTTCAAGTCTAGTCTTCCGATTCATCAGCTCTGGGGGTCTAAAGGCGGGTCCAAGCAAGTATTCAAATTGACTGACTTGATCCTCAAGATGATTGGATGAGGAACTCCTATTGTGAAGGCTGGTTCCACCACAGGACTGTCTTCTTTTTTAGCTTGATTCCTCATGACCTTTTGGACATATTCATAGCGACTTTGCCATCAATACAGAAATGAACTGTCATTGCTTTCTGGCATGGTTTTTTTCAGGTTCCAGTGTAGCCTGCTTTAGCTTTTCATAGTGGTCTCCTGTCCAGGTAATGGCCAGACTCAACCCTACCTTAGTTAGTCTCTGAGCAGAGACAAAAGTAGTAAGGTTCTACCATCCGATGAAACTGTACTAAAATGACAAATTATCATATAACTTCATTCTTTAAGCCCAAAGAGGAAATAAAATCTAAGAGTACAGCAGAAAAAAACCATTTTAGACTATAGAGGAACAAATGGACGAATTACTGCAATTATAAACTCTAGCAATTATTATTTTGGTTTATTGAACCGTGAACCTTGAATTGTGAATGATGGCATTTCCTGCCTGAGAAACCTACGTAGAACTTGGCCCACAAGAGCTTAGTAAGAGCATTAATTTACTATTTACTAATCCATATTCTGTAAAACTAAATATTTTGTTTAATTTATGTTATCCCCCTATAAAATTAAAATGTGATACGTAGGCTATTCTATGTACCTTCCTACAGTTATTCTTCTGATTTGTTTCCAGCAGAAATTACCAATGTACAGATATTTGTAACTAAAAATTAGGGAACAAGCTTTTCATCACAAGAAGTAAATTCTACCACATTCTGTAAAACATACTAGTAAGAGTTCCCCCATTCAGCCATAACCATATTAAGCAATATTAATTTCTGTTATGAGAATTGAAAAATGTGGATTGGGGAGATATCTGCATCCTAGGTGTTATGTACAACTATACTCTTCTGTTTGTTATTGCTGGGAGGCCCAGAAGGCAGTAGGGCTGATTGCTATCACCTATTTACAGCGAGAACCCGTATAGCTTTTAAGGGATGTTTTTAACAGGGATGACTTTTGTTCTACTGGCGCCTCCCTATAGAATATCCGTGTATAATTACATAGATTGTGTGCATATGCCTATTTTTTGCCATGTTATTCTCATATTCTAAATAATATACAACTGGTATATATTCCTAAAGCATATTTTAATCAACAGCCAATAAGATTATATTTATTGACTTTCACAAAATATTTGCAGTTCAAAATATTAATTCTAAAATAGACTTACACATGTTCTGGATGATATAATGGGACTAATGAACATCATTCTAGGAATTTGTCCCCTTGCATTTTCACAAATATTAAATGGGATTCAGGAAGTCTTGCAACACTTGTGTCAAGAGAGTTAGGCTGTTTATATTTTATGTTCAGTTTACTTTACTTTAGTAAGTTTATAGCATCATTTGCCCTTCGTTTAAAACAGATTTTAATTTCATTAGTTTAAATCTGAAGTCTTTACCCTCTTGGATTACATTTACCAAACTTCAATATATTTTGGTTTAAAAGAATGCAAGATGGTGGTCACTTTGAACTTCATGTTAATAGTAGGCCTGAAAATTTAATTAAAGAAGTCCATATGCTAAGGTCTCAGTGAGGTTTGTCATCCAAACACATACTTAGAGTGGTAATATCCGGCGATGTTTTTTCAATTTCAAATCATAATATGTTTCCTGATCTATTTTATACAACGAAACAAATAATTATTTGGGTGCATGCTGAAGAGAAACACAAACAGATAAATTATTCCATTTCAGCATATCCACCTGTTTGGAATAATGATCTGCAGATTTATTTGTTCAAATACATCAATAAGATGCAAGCATTTTCATGACAAATATACAGAAAAAAAGGGATCAACACAGAACAGTAACCTAATTTAAATGGAAAGAAAGCTTATGACAATATACTCCCAAGAGATTTCTTTTCTCCAGTTAAGTTACTTATGTCAATAAAATAGAGGGCAATAGGCTTAAGAGGGACATTAGTTTGTACATTTTCATTAAACTTCAAAATGTTAATACATGCCAGTGGAACACTACAACTAAAATGTACATATAAGCAAGAAAGGGAGAAATTAGTTACCTCTTCTGTCTGAACAGTCCAGTTACTACAGTTACAGCAGGCAAACTAGCTGTTGGATTGACTGATAAAAGGTTTAGTAGGTGAAGTCAGTCTTACGTTGTGCTCAAAACTGCTCGTCCTCATTCTGGCACAGTTTGGTCCATAAAGAGGCTTTAGGCTGAGACAGACCTCAACTTATCAAATAAATTGTTGCTTTAAAAAAAAGCCAAGTATACTAGTACTGCTGAAGGCCAGGCTGAGATGTTTATAGGAAGTAGTCTGGGGTACGCCGAGTAACATGAGGCTCTCCACGCCGAGGTGCTGGATCAAATTGAAGGCTGTGGAAAGAAAACAAAACCGCTTCCTTTAACCGATTATGAATGTATAAATTTGTTTAAATGCGATTCTCAACTTGTAAAGAATATTAATATTGAAGTTGCTATTTATGTCATCTATATGCATATAATCAAGTCAAAATAGTTTTTAAGAGGTAAGAGGGGGTGGTTTTTTTGAGTAAAAAGACGTACCAAAAACAAGCAATGCTTGAGTTATCTGGAGAAGTGCAGTAAGCCCATAAGTAATACTGAAATCTGAAATATTTCTATCAAGTTTTGAGCAGACAGGGTGTTTTAAGGGTGTCTGGGCAACAACTAGCATCTCGGACAAGAACTTCCCCATTCCAAACTTATAATCACCTAGATCAGGGGTCTGCAGCCTTAAACACTCAAAGAGCCACTTGAGCTCCCTTCCCACAGAAAACAAAATGGGAACCACAAAACTTGGTTGGGCGTGGGCAATGCAACATCACTCACTCCCACTCAGTCATGTGATCTCCCCTAGCCACACCTACCCAGGTTTTGTGGCTCCGTGTTTTGCTTTCTATGGGAAATAGAATATCTTATCTCCTTCCCTCCCTCCCTTCTTTCTCTCTCTCCCACAGTGATGGAGAACTTTTTTCCCCTCGGGTGCTAAAATAGTGCCCATGCATGCTATTGTGGGTGCCCACATCCATTTCAATGCTCCCCACGCGCTCCTGCTCCCTCATTTCCTGACTTCTGCTGGGTCCGGTAGGACCATTTTTTGCCCTCCCCAGGCTGCTGGGGACCCTCCAGAGGCCAAAAACACCCTCCCAGTCTCCATGCGAGCCTAAAATCAGCTGGCGGACACCCACATGTATGCTGGAACTGAGCTAGGGCAACAGCTTGCGTGCCAGCAGACATAGCTATGTGTGCTATCTGTTCATATGTGCCATATGTTCACCATCATGGGTATAGGGCGCCAGGGGTTGGACTACAACAACTCCAATGTCTGCTTCAGTTCTGTTATTTTAAGTTCTAGTGAGTCCTATTTTAAAAAGGTTGTCTTGTCTAATCAGAACTATGTAAAATAAACAGCAAATTTCAGTCTATGTGCTCTCAATTCTATCATGTTTTTCACAAACACTTTTCTAATAACTTGTTCAACCAGTTTAATTAAAAACCTAATAACTCTGTGCACATCCCATGCTAAATTTGTATTTACCTTTGTTCATTTGATTTGATTTTTCTGTGGCAAAATTACAAGCTATTGGGTTAGTTTTTGGCTCAACGTTAGAAAAATTACTTTTATTTTTGTGTAAAATATACTTTGTTAAAACTGAAAGTTCTTACAAGGAATATTTTAAAGTGTCATCTAATTCCATGATAGCAGCCTGATTTCCACAACGGTAACAATAATTAGGTGCGCTGAAAATAGTGACTACATTTCGATCATGGCACCAGTTGTAGCCCTGTAATGGAAGAAAAGCAGTTTCAATAAAACAAGATACATGGCTTAACTAAGATACATCCAACAAACGCTTTGCTTTATCTTGCAAATGTGTTTTACTGAAATGTAATGAGACGCTAACAGGGATTTTAATGCACTCTGAGATGAAAAATCTTAATAATAATAATAATAATAATAATAATAATAATAATAATAATTTATTAGATTTGTATGCCGCCCCTCTCCAAGGAATCAGGGCAGCTATTGTTCGTGTCTTCCACAAACTTCTTTAAAATATTACCCTTAGATAATCAATATCATAAACCATTGACATGTTTGTATTGTGAAGCACTAAACAAATCTATATTTTAAAAAGTGCATCAATTCACTGATTTGGTGTCAAAGTGAGCTTTCATTAAGATGTCAACTCTGGAGCTGGCCTGACTGAGGCAATTTTTTAGGCTTGCCATATTGGAGCTGAGGGATAGGAAGTGGGGGGTGGGATAGAGATTGCTGTGGTTTTGCAGCCAAAAAAATATGTTTCCCCTGGGAACCAAGGACATTGAAACATAGGTGGCTGAAAAGAGGAGTGATGTTACCAAGTGTTGTGATTCAGCCTGAGGCTCCTCAGGGACCGGCTGGAGCTCTGCCGGATCCATCCCCAGAGGAGGAGGACAGTGACCAGGAGGGGGAGGACCAGGCAGACGGGGGAGAGGAATGTTAGGAGGAGGAGGGAGAGCAGCCTGAGACCCCTGGGGGGGGGGCTCTCCCCAGCTAGTAGCTTGGATTCATTGGATGAAGACGCGCAGGCTATAATAGACATGAGGCAGAGACGTGCAGCTCAAAGAAGGGGCCAATTAGAAAGATATTTCCATCCCTGAATTGGCAACAGCTGGGTTTGGGTGTGGTTCTCCTCAGCAGGGTTGAAAAGGCAGGCCCGCCCTTACAGTCTCGTGGAGAGTTATCAACTGGGAGTCCTGTGACCTTGCTTTGATTCTTGGCGTCTCTGATCTTGGCTTCTGGCCTAGAAGCCTGGAAGACTTGGGGGAGGCGTGGGTTTTATTATCTCCAGAGTTGTTTTTGCCAGCAAGAATCCTGTTTTATTGCCTGGCCTTCGTGAAACCTCTGTGAAACTGCATCGTGTTCCTGTCTGTAAGAACAGTTTTTGTTACCTGTGTTTGCTTTCCAGTATATAAACTGCCTTTGCTTTTTACCAGTGTGTCTGGATACTCTTTTTGGTTGGTGTTGGCGTCTGGGGGGACCCAGACAGAACACCAAGCAACTGGCTAGCATCTAGATTGGACAATGTGACTTATTGTTTGGGGCAAAGGGAAACTTTTCAATGCTTTTTAATTAGGTGGAAACCGCGGAATTCTGAGATTTGTATGCTCACTATACCAGTCAGCAGAACTTTAAAGAGGTTGAATCTTTCCATGAATCTTTCCATCTTGCACAGCTATACATGGTACCACAAAAAATGCATTTCAGTTCAGAAGCCATTAAAGAGATAGTAACACAGTTATACCTGCTATGAAACTATCTGGGAATGCAAGACTAATATACAAGACTATGAAAAGGCATGGTTGCTGAGAGGTACAACTAGTGCAACTGTGCCAGATCTGAAACACTTTAACATTTCAGATTTACATAACTGTACTTCCTTCATATAAACTACTTTTTTTTTTTTGCTCAAAGATAAGGCACTTTGAATTCTCAACTGATTGGTACAACATAATTTTACCTCCATTACAAGTTGATGAGCTCGAGACACCAATGTCAGTCCATTAGCATGGTTAAATGTTTCAGAAATATCCTGACCAAATGTGTAGCCTGCACCACGTGGAGATATCCCCCAGCCACCACGATCATCTGGATCTGACCATAACAGATCACACATTGGACCCTATTTAAAAATGGAAAAAAACCAGTTTGTATATAACTCCAATCTATGGGAACAATAGCAGTTGCTTAAATGTTAATTTTGGTTTCTTTGATTCTAAAATTTTGATAATTTGCTTTTAACATCCTATAATTTAAGTCTGTCAGCTCTAGGAAAAATACCATCATCTTCATAAATGGATTTCCAGTAATATTACCTCATGTGGAACTTCCTGCAAACGATCAAGTGCTCTAATATGATCCAGTGTATCTATAGAAGGAGAAAGACCTCCATGGAGACAGAAGATCTAGTAAGAGAAAAGATCAAATTATACATATGTAGGCAGAGTCTATTTTAAATCTATTTCTTTATTAATTTTTTTAAGGCCACCAAATTAAGACAATGTGACTGAGCAGATTTCCCTCTTCCTGACACACACTATACCAATATGGAAGATGTTGACAATTTTTACTCTGATTTGGATTATCTGAATCTTGATGTCACGTCATCAATACTGGATAATTGTAGTTTAGCTTAGTAGACTGTTTTTGAAATTCGTAACATTGACTTTTTAACTCTTAACTACTGCTGCATTTAATAACTGTTCAGTTTAAGTAACACAGTAAGGTTTATTTAAAATTAGTACAGCTTCTGATCTTCCTGGGTATTCAAGATTTTAAGCCACTCTAATAGCTCACTTAATTAAATTAATATTTCAAAAGTTATGTCTATCTAGAATCATATGGTCTTCTGACTATTTACCCTTTCTAAATGTATAAATGTACTGTGAATGTATATATGGACATTTTCATTTAATAGCATGAATTGATGTGAAATCTGAGGCATCAGGGAATTATATTACCATTAGGTAATTGTTATGCTAACTTTCACACTCCTGCAGCCTTCTTGAGAAAGCTTTCCAAGAGTAACAAAAAACAATACCAGCTACTCATTTATTATTCAAGGAGAATTATGTAAATTTATTCATTATTTATTAATAAATATGAATAAATTTATTCATAAACATTCATTATTTTATGAAATGATCAAACTCCATTTAATGAAACCTAATGAGACCACATAGTTACAAAACATTACTTACCTGCCCATCTACTAGAGCTGTAAGAGGAAGATAATCAAACAAATCTGTGAAATATTTCCAAACATTGGCATTTCCATATTTCCGCAGACATTCATCATAAAATCCATATACTTGTGTAATTTGTCTGCTTTCGTGGTTGCCTCTTAGAATTGTAATGCGCTCTGGGTAGCGCACCTAATCAGAGAGAATAAACAGACATTGTAATAATCCATCTATATAATTGGTTACATCACTTTACTCCAAGTGGCACGCTCATGCCTTTAGTATACATAATGTATACTAAAAATCTCAGTCTAAAAAATACATTACAGATAGGCTTCTAATAACCTCAGTTTTACAAACTCACCTTTAATGCCACAAGAAGTGTCACAGTTTCCACTGAGTAATAGCCTCTGTCAACATAATCTCCCATGAATAGATAGTTCGTATCTGGCGATTTCCCACCAATTCTAAAAAGCTCCATAAGATCGTGGAATTGACCATGGACATCCCCACATACTGTGACAGGGCAACGAACCTCCTGAACATTTGATTCTTTTGTTAGTATCTCCTTAGCCTAATAAGGGGGAAACATACAAACAGCGGATCAGCTGGGAAACTGTTTAAATTAGATTTACAATTAAATTAAACAAACTTCAAGAAAAATTCCTAACACATGTTACGATATTTCTGTGAATTCATGTTACAGAAATTCAAAATCCTGTTCAGCTTCAACTATACTCATAATTTTGCTCACTCAGTTGTTTCCCTCCAATCTCATTTTCTTACTTGTAACTGGCAATTACAGAGAATGAACATCAACATATATTTACATATATATAGGGAAGGCTTTTAATTATAAATGCACAGTATATATAAACCTAAATATCATCAGTAACAGGCTAAAAAACTGTAGGTACCAAAAAATCAAACACTAACTAGAACATTGTTGTTGTTTTTCCACCTGCTAATCTTTTACCAATGTTAACTTTTAAGAGAGACTAGTTTTTAGGAATTATAACTTTTTTCTCCTAAGCACATCTTTTGCCAACAATAAAATTCAAAGTGGATTGGATTACTGGATTTGAAAATCTATGCTTTATAAATCTAATACATAGGTGCTGTCATGGTGTCATCTACGTATCAGGATTTTGTATATGTAGTAATGTACCTATTCTTATTGGAAATTGATTTTTTATTTGTCTGTTTGCAATAGCATTTAGATTTGTATACCGCTTCATCGTGCTTTTACAGCCCTTTCTAAGCAGTTTACTGAATCAGCATATTGCCCCCAACAATCTGGGTCCTCATTTTACCCACCTCGGAAGGATGGAAGGCTGAGTCAATCTTTTTTTAAAAAAATATATTTTTATTGGTTTTGCACATTGAATTTAACATAAAACATAAACATAAAACGGTGCACAGTGCATGTGCCCACCACCCAACTGACAATCCCACCACCACCACCACCAAATGCGGGGGGTTCAAATATTTACTAATTTATATTCTTTTATTTCCTCAGCCCTACTTTGCATTTGTTTACTATTGAAAGAGTGATTGGAGTTTATTTTTCACATTTTCGTCACAAATTCTACTCAGCATATAATCTTTCACCTTATTCCATCGTACCATCAGCTTCTCCAATTTATTTTCATCAAAATTGTTTAATCTTATTTCCATGATTTCAAAATGAATGTGATCCACCATGTACCAGTACCAATTCTGTAATGTCCGTTTTTTAGACTCTTTCTAGCCCAATACCACTACCGCTTGAGTGCTTTCTAATGCTGCAGTTTTTATTTCTTTGAAGTCTCTTAATTCTCTTTGTTTAACTAATATCGCTATTTCTTTTGTAATTATCCACTTAATATTTAACATTTTATTTATTTAATTCTGCACTTCCTTCCAAAATTTCTGAACTTCAACACACTCCCAGAACATATGCATAAAGAGGCTGAGTCAATCTTGAATATTACATTGTTATATCTTCACATTTTTACTATTAGGTTTTAGCTTAGATGCTTAATGTTTAATTAATATTAAATGGTGAAAGCATTTTATATTAATTTTAAAAATTATTAAAATGTTTCACAATTAAGGGAATTATTTTAATTAAGTGCTTACTTAATATTTCTATAAATTTAATAGAAACATTTTTCAATAACACTAGTAATTATGTATTGTGAAAGGGATTCTCCATTTTTCAAATTAATGACTGGAAATATGAAATGAATGTGAACACGAAGTATCTATTTCTTTTAATTCCCAGGGCTATGCTTTAGGTTTTGCATGTAATAGAGTATACCAGAATGGGCTTCATTCAATTTTCAGTCCTTCCATAATGCAATACACCTACAATCAAAATTGAGTCCAAACTTTCTAAGCAAGACTGTTAAGTGAGTTTTGCCCTATTTTATGACTTTTCTGGCTATAGCTGTTAAGTGAAATACACTGGTATCTCTACTTAAGAACGCCTCTACTTAAGAACTTTTCTAGATAAGAACCGGGTGTTCAAGATTTTTTTGCCTCTACTTAAGAACCATTTTCTACTTAAGAACCCGAGCCCGGAAAAATTTTCCAGGAAATTTGAGAGTGGCACGAAGGCCCGGCCAGTTTCCTGTCATTCCCCCTTTAATCCCGGCCATCTTGGGCTTTTCTAGGCTGCCAGACGAGCCTTTTGGTGGTGCTTAAAGAGGCTTTGGCAGTCTAGAGCGAACAAAGCAATTTCCTTTCTCTGGGCACTAAACCTCTGCCAGCGCCCAGAGAAAAGAAATGCTCCCTTCGCTCTGGGCAGCCCAGAGTGAACGGAGTGTTTTCCTTTCTCTGGGCGCTGCCTCTTTCTTGTTTTTAGGCCTTAAAGTTTTTGATTTTTTTGATTCCCCTCACCTCATCTTCTTCCTTCAGCAGTGACTGTCCTCCTCCTCTTCTTCCTCCTCCTCCCACCCAAATTCCGAGCTTTTATTTCTTTCCTAATGGGTTTGCACGCATTATTTGCTTTTATATTGATTCCTATGGGAAAAATTGCTTCTACTTAAGAACGTTTCTACTTAAGAACCTGGTCACGGAACGAATTAAGTTCTTAAGTAGAGGTACCACTGTACTAAAACTGTTAAGTCACAGTCACAACACAAAACATGATTATATGACCTCAGGACACTGCAACTGTCATAAATACATGCCAGTTGCCAAATATACAAATTTTAATTACATGACCACGGGGAGACTGCAATGGATGTAAGTGTGAAAAATGATCATCACTTTTTCAGAGCCATTGTTAACTTTGGTCACTAAATGAATGTTTGTAAGTCGAGGACTACCTAATACCATGCTAAGATTGTTAGCCTGTGTCAGTAACACTTTTGGGTTATTATTCTTTTGCTAGAAATGACTAAAAATACTATTCCAATACTGCAAAGATAAAACAGGTAAAAAATAAATAAAAGAATTTCAAATATTGACTCAAACGGATAAAATGGAAATATATAAATTTTAAATTACACAGAAATTAATCTGCATAACTTGAAACTCTACATGTTTCTATTTCAACTATTACTAGTTCATATTCATTCCTTTTTTGGCAGTAACAACTGCTGCATTTATACAGGGAGTCCTTGACTTATGCTCACAATCGAGCCTGGAATTCATAAGCTGTTGCAGTTGTTAGCAGTTACCATTGACCGGACTCAATTTTACAACCCTTTTTTATGAAAGTTATTAAGCAAATCATGTGGTCAAAAAGTCAAAGTGCAGCTGATCCAATGGCATTTTTTTGCCAGAAAACTGCCAAAACAATTATAAAACACCATCATGTGACACTGCAACTAGCTATAAATTCCAGCCAGTTGCAAGCACCTGAAATGGGATCTGAGTGTGGTGGTGGTTTGGCAGTCATAACCTCAACAGATCATAAGTTAATTTTTTCAAATCTGTTGTAACTCTGAACAGCAGTTAAGAAACTGGTCTCAAAACAAGGACTCAAAACTAGCAACTCCCAATTTCCAAATATTTTTACATTTAATAGCGACAATGCCATTATTTCATACAACTTGCTCTGTTATAAAGAGGCCCGTGTAAATTAAGCCTCATTTCACAGTTCAAGACTCTATTTTACAGCAGAAGCTCTTGCAAAAATAGGTGGTCTATCAGATTCTAGAGAGAGTCAATTATTTATTAGAAACAAACATATTTTGATAGCCAGCCTTTGGGTATAAAGAGCTTTTTTAGAGCCGAATGCTGAAAATAACAGACTGAGGTTGTTGTAAAACTGAGTAAGGATACCTTTCTGAAGGATTGGTACCTTATCCATAAAGGAATATCTTTAAGCACCCATGTGAATATAGAAGTTGAGAGTAGCATCAAGAAAAAAACCTCCAATGTAGCCAGAGCATCACATATCTCCTATCTTTAATAAAAATATGAAGAAATTCAAAGCTTTCATTACTTCTATACTAAATATATGCCCAAATTACAACTCAGCACAGTGACCTCTTAAGAAATGTAATGTGTAAATTGTTAGCATAAGACGTATTTCCATTCTGATCTGCCTGAAAAAAATAAAAAAACAGACTGCTTTATTATGTTCATACATTTTAAAATGTATGTTTTAGTCTTCCTATTAAGTCTCCATATTCCCCACTTGGGAAACATATGTATATGCATCTATTGTACTTCAGCACTTTTTGTTGAAAAAAAATCAGAGTTCTTCAATTGAAATAACCTAACTGGAACAGAGAAGCTACATTATTTGAGATCTAAGTAAAAGGAATTTTATTTACCACTGGCAACTAAAAGGAGTATAATTTTGAAAAAAAATTCTTTAAATGCACTGGGTCCTAGTATGCCTCATCTTCATAGATGGTGAGAATGTTACACAAATGAAGATCACTGAATCATCAAAGGCCACCACTGTACCGTGTTAATGTTTTAGTAGCTGTAGCTATAAATATAACATATACAATGGTGTTTGTAGTATGTGTAAATAAGAATTGTGTGTTTAAATAAATTAAAATCTGTGAACCTTCAATGTTTTAAATATATGTAGTGGGGGGAATAAAGGGATGTAATCTAGAGGAATTATCATTAGCTTTTCACAACCAGTTTTCCAACTCCATATTTAATTAAAATAATGTTAAATTCTTCCTGGATACTCATTATTTTATTATAGTGCAGGAAGTCCCACAAGAGTGTTCTATTTATCTTTCGCCAACAAATGTCAGGGCTGTATATAAATCAGAAATAAAAAGTCGAAAGAGCGAGAGTAGGCAAATGACATTTTGAAGAGCTACAACATCTACCTTTGGGGGGAATCTATCCCACTCATTTTATTATTTTTATTATTATTTATTTTTATTTTATTATTTAGATTTGTATACCAGGGATCATTGTACCAGGGTTTTTTTCAATTTCATCCTGCCCAACCTTGACGCTTCCCTGGCAAAACAGAAATGTAAGGCCTCCCTCTTTGCCGATCACAAGACCAATTCTCAGAAACAAGATTCTAAGGGCAATTAAGGCTACAAGACCATTCTCAGGAAGACAACAGCTATCAGGTGTGCTTTTAAAAAAAGAAATTAAAAGCAGAGGAGAAAAGAAGGATTCTCAGTCTCTCCTTTAAGTTAATGATAATGCCTCTAGATTACTTCTCTTCCCTTTATTCCCTCACCATATATTTAAAACACTGAAGATTCACAGATTTTAATTCATTTAACTCTCCTTTAAGGAGAGAGCCTAAGAATCGTTGCCAGACTGTACTTTTCTCCTCTGCTTTTAATTTCTTTTTAAAAAGCACACATTATAGCCGTTGTCTTCCTGAGAGAGTGTGTGTATATGTATATACACACATTTTTTTCACTATCTTCCTTTTCACTATCAGCAAAAAAATATTGTGCACACACACACTATAGATAGTGTATCTATCTATATAGATCTATCCTTGTCTCCCTTAATTTTCAAATTCAGCAAAAACATGTCACACATATATATGTATATATACATACATATACATACATACATACATATATGTATGTGTGTCACGTGTATGTATCTATGTATAATGTATTTTTGCTGATAATGAAAAGGAAGGGAGACTACTATAGATCTATTTCGGGCTTATTTGCCTTCATCACGTAGCCATACCCTTGAGTGGAATTTGAACCTGTATTTGAACCTAACATGTATATGCGTGTGTGTGCGCGTGTATCTATCTATATAAATCTATTCTAGTCTCCCTTAATTTTCAAATTCAGCAAAAACATGTTACATGTATGTATGTATAACATATTTTTGCTGATAATGAAAAGGGAGATTACTATAGATCTACAGTATTTCGGGCTTATTTGCCTTCATCACATAGCCATACCTTTACTGGAATTTGAACCTATATTTGAACTTAATATATATGTGTGTGTGTGTGTGTGTATCTATATAAATCTATCCTAGTCTCCCTTAATTTTCAAATTCAGCAAAAACATGTTACATGTATGTATGTATAACATATTTTTGCTGATAATGAAAAGGGAGATTACTATAGATCTACAGTATTTCGGGCTTATTTGCCTTCATCACATAGCCATACCTTTACTGGAATTTGAACCTGTATTTGAACTTAATATATGTGTGTGTGTGTGCGCGCGCGCGCGCGTATCTATCTATATAAATCTATCCTAGTCTCCCTTAATTTTCAAATTCAGCAAAAACATGTTACATGTATGTATAACATATTTTTTTCTGGGTTGGGCCGAGAGGCAAAAAAGGAGCTGTGATGTACCTTCAATATACCAAGGTGATTCGACACAAAATGTAACCCTTCCCTGGTACAGAGCTGAAGGGATTGGATACTGTAGCCTAGAGGATAATTCTCTGCCTTACAAGGCAAAGGTTGCAGGTTCAAGTCCCAGTGGGTATGGCTAGGCAAAAATCTTTATGAATAAAATCACCCTGTTCTGAAAACTATCTCCATCTTTAGTCGTCTTGGAACTGTTGCCTTACCTCTCAGAGCCTGTTCTACGGTACCTTGAGGCTACTGGCAGGAAGAAACAAAGCAACGCCTTTTCTGAAGCAATATTCAGTCTCTTTTTCTCCCTCCCCCTTCCCTCCCACGGACGTCCAGAGCGGAGTCGACCCCCCCCCACACACACACACACGGGGAAGAGGCCGCTCCCCCCCCCCCCCACTTGCGCGTCTCACCCACCTTCTCGCACAGGGTCCGCACTTGGCTCTCGCTCAGCTGCTTGCACTCGTTGAGCTGCTCGATCCATTGGTCCAACTCTTTGGTGAAGCTCTTGTCCTCCATGCCGGCCCGCCGCCTGCCGCCAGCTCAGTTTCGAGGAAGGAGAGCGCTCGGCGGCGCGGCCAGGGCGGCGCGCTTCGGGGAGGCCCAAAGGCAGCAAAGAGGGAGACCGTAAGGGAAGGGAAGGCCGCCGCCCCGGCGCCGAAGGAAGGAAAAAGGGGTGGGACCTACGGGCAGAGAGGCTCAACCGCCCGTCACGACAGGGCGCGCGCGAGAACCTAGGCCTCCCCCTCCCTCTTTTCTTTCTCCGGCACCCGTGTAATGGCGGACGCCGACTGTCACGGCATTGCGCACTTCCGCCTGACGTCTCACTTCAAAAGACTGAGATCGCCTCCTTTCGGGGTGGAGGACTCGACTCTCGCAGATAAGACATTCGAACCGAAGGCCGCGCCTGGCGGGCGAAAAGAAACGTCGGTCAAGTGGGGGGGGGGGGGGGGGGGGGCGCAGCCCCAGGCTGTATTACCCAGTTTCATTAATAATCCCTGCACTGCTTACCCGAGCCGTTTTGCCAACCGCTTTTTGAAGCCCTGCCATACAGCGTTAGGAACAAAAGGGAGAATAGAAAGTGAAAGTACAGGCAGTCCTCGATTTACAACAGTTGGTTTTGCAACAGTTCAAACTTTATAATACACTAAAAAGTTACTTAGAACCAGAGATGGGCTGCTAAGGTGGAACACTGATGTAAGGGCATGGTATTGGGTACAGATGGACCTCTTTTATAGACGGAACCCAAAGCATATTTCTTGCTCAACCTGATAAGGCTGGGAAGAGGCAGCTTCTCTTAAGGGAAATAATATTTTGTCAATGCCTTGTTAAAATCATGATATATCCTGCCCACCACATTATCACTATCAATTACCGATGGTAATCAACAAGTGAAATAAAATTACTCTGGCAATTGAATCCATGTGGATTTCTAATGCTATTTTCAAAGCATTGTTTTAAATATAGTGTTCCCTTGACTTTCGCGGGGGATGCGTTCCAAGACCGCATGCGAAAGTCAAATTTCCACATAGAGATGCAGAAGTAAATACACTATTTTTGGCTATGGACAGTAATACAAGCCTTCCCTTAACACTTTAAACCCCTAAATTACAATTTCCCTTTCCCTTAGCAACCATTTAGATTACTCACCATATTGATTAAAGTTTATTAAAAAGAATATTTATTAAAGGCGGACAAAAGTTTGGCAATGACGTATGATATCATCAGGCGGGAAAAACCATGGTATAGAAAAAAACCCGGCGAAGTATTTTTTAATTAATATTTTTTGAAAAAATGTGGTAGACTTCGAGAATGTCAGACCCACGAAAGTCAAGAGAACACTGTATTCACATACCATTTGTTTAAACCAAATTAATGGCCTTTTTAGCCTTTTTGAAGGCTAGTTCACTTTTTGAATAGTAAGACTTATATGTCATGAGAATTTTAGAGATGCTTAGGTGGGGCATGTGCACAAAAAGGTTAGGAATCACTGTTGTAGATTCTTCCACATCAGGCTGGCTATATACTATTGATTGCCCTTTACCCGTTAAAAGATAGTAATACTTGTCCTCTTTTTTGTCAACTTCACCTGTTATCCAGAATTATTGGTTGTTTTGTTTAGCCCAGAGGTCTTCAAACTGGCTGGAGAATTCTGGGAGTTGAAGTCCACAAGTCTTCAAGTTGCCAAGTTTGAAGACCTCTGGAACTTTAGCACTTCATGGGCTTCACTAGCAATTTGGTAGCAAAATATCCAGTGATGTAACAACTGCAGCTTTAAATAATATTTATTGAATTTATATGATTGCTCAATTTGCAAAAAACTGATTCTGGGCAACATATAATTAATAAATATATAAGAATGATTATTAACATATAAAAGCCATTATTTAAAGGGGAAAAACATAATAAAGCACAAGCAAATATGAACTGCAGTATGGGAGCCATGTAATATTTCATTATCTCATAGTTTTCCCCAGGACTGATGGCAGAGTCATATCTTGAAGTTGTTCCTGAACATTAATAGGGATGGAGCTATGTAAATGAAACCAAGTCTTCCCACCACACATTCTTCCCTCTGCAAGGACAAGAGTTTCAAAATCACAAATTAGAATAGATTCTAGACAAAGATTAAAAAGCAACAGGAAATGCCAGTCTAATAAAAATCTAAATACAAGCTGAATAAACAAGATCTTGCAGACAACCCTCACAAGACCTTGGAATACTCATATCAAATGACCTAAGTGCCAAAGCCCACTGCAACATCGCCAAAAGGCTTCAAGAGTTGTTAACCTAATCTTATGTAGTTTCTGCTTTGGTAATCTCACACTACTAACCAGAGCATACAAAACTTTCGCCAGACCAATTCTTGAATACAGCTCATCTGTCTGGAACCCACACTGCATTTCAGACATAAACACTCTAGAAAATGTCCAGAGATACTTTACTAGAAGAGCCCTCCACTCACTCCACTCGCAGCAGAAGAACCGTTGAACTTACCTGAACGGTCTTCTCGATGCACTGCAAGAAGAGTCCAATGTGGGTAATTCTCTAGTCTGATTGGTAGGGACTGAGTTTAATTTAAATATTAAGAAGGTACCACCCCCTGGCCCCTCAGTCAAAAAAGAAAACGAAGGAGCAGTAAACCATAAACCCATTTTATTGAATAACAAGAAAGCCAAGATAACGTTAAACTCATCAACCATATAAAGATCCAGTGATCCTGGTCCAAAGTCGGGTGGGTTTGGACTCTCCTTGCAGTGCATCGAGAAGACCGTTCAGGTAAGTTCAATGGTTCTTCTCCAATGCACTCGCAAGGAGAGTCCAATGTGGGATATACCCAAGTTCCAATTAGAGGGAGGGAGAAGGCTGGACCAGGGACGCTGGAGTTGAGCACACCCTTTGTTACACTTGCCTCCTAAAGGCTGCTTCCAAGGAAGCGAATGAGTCAATACGGTAATGTTTAATGAATGTTGATGGAGCCGCTCACGTGGCCGCTCTGCAGATGCTCGAGCGACGCTTGTGTAGCCCACACCGCTGATGTGGCGGCGCTACGCGTAGAATGTCCTGTTATTCCTTGCGGAATCTGGTGACCCTCTGCTTTGTATGCTTCTGAAATGAAGTCGTGGATCCATCGACTGATGGTTTGTGATGAAACCTTGACACCCATGGCTTGTGATGAAAAAGACACAAATAACACTTCGGATGTTCTGAAGGATTGTGTTCTACGTACATAGATTTTCAAAGCTCGTCTCACATCGAGCTTGTGCCACCTCAGCTCCGAGGGGTGAGTACCGTGAGTGCAAAAGTCTGGCAAAATCACCTCCTGGGCTCTGTGGAACCAGGAATTTACTTTTGGCACAAAAGCCGGATCAAGTCTTAATACGACTCTGTCTGGGTGGAATTGACACAGGTCCGGGCGTACAGACAAGGGCAAAATTTCAGACACACGCCTGGCTGAGGTGATCGCCACCAAGAACATGTTTTTTATCAATAGGAAACATAAGGAAATAGTTCAAGTCAGTTCGAATGGAGGGCCTGTTAAAGCTCCTAAAACTAAAGACAAGTCCCAAGATGGATATCTGTGGACTGTCGGTGGTCAGATATTGGATGCCCCTCGCAAGGAATCTTTAATCCATGGGTGCCGCGTCAGGGGGCGGTAGTGATCTTGAACTAATATTGTAGACAATGCTGCTACATGTCTTCGCAAAGTATTCAAAGCAAGGCCTTTGTCCAGTCCTTTTTGGAGAAAGGTTAGCACAATTTCCGGTGATGCCAACTGAGGATCTACTTCCAGTGGTCTGCAAAAATCACAGAACACTGACCATGTGGCCTGATAAATTCTTCTAGTAGATGGTCTGCTTGTGGCTTGAACGGTAGCAATGACCGTGTCTGGTAGATGTTGGCGCTTTAGGCGATCCCCCTCAAGTGCCACACGGTCAGTTGCCACCACTGTGAGTCCGGATGAAGGATGTCCCCTTGTTTGAGGGAAACCAGGTGAACTGGAAACCTCCAGTATGGGGAGATGGAGAGCTCCTTCAGTTCCGCGAACCAAGCCTGGCGAGGCCAATATGGGACTATCAATAATATTTCGGCCTGTTCCTGTAAGATTTTTCGTATCACTCTTTGGATGATACATGTGTTGCTGGGAATGTGTAAATTAGTCCTGGTGGCCATGGCTGGTATAAGGCATCTGTCCCCTCCGCTCCCGGAGAAGGGAAGCGGGAGAAGAATCGGGAAAGTTGCGTGTTCTCACCAGTGGCAAAAATGTCTATCACTGGGGTACCAAACTGATTGCATACTTCCTGAAATAATCTGGGTGCTAGGCGCCATTCCACCAGGTCCAATGTCTTGCGGCTTAGCCTGTCTGCCCAGACATTTTCCTGTCCGGAGATGAGTTCCACCATGAGTGAGGCTAGATTAGACTCTGCCCAACAGAACAATGACTCTGATTCCCGCATCAATCTCCCGGATCTCGTTCCCCCCTGGTGATTGATGTGGGCTCATGTGGCCACATTGTCTGTCCGTATTAAAACATGCTGTCCCCTTATCAGATGAGCAAAACTGTGAAGGGCTAATGAAACTGCTTTCAGTTCCAAGAAGTTGATGTTCACTTCCCGCAAATCCTGAGGTCCCCAGATGCCCTGTGCCATGTGGGGTGAAAGATGGGCTCTCCGTCTAGTCAAGCTGGCATCGGTTGTTATCGTCAGAGGAACTGGGTTCCGGAATGATGACCCTTGTTGGATCATTGGAGATGCCCACCATTGTAAGGATTTCCTGAGGTTTGAGCTGAGAGACACCTTTCTTTGAGTGTGGCTGGATTTTAATCTTTGAAAAGGTAGAAGCAGCCATTGGAGTGGCCGGAGGTGGTGCCAAGCCCAAGGTATGATGTACATACAGGATACCAGGGTGCCTAACACCTTTGAGAGAAAGGCTAGAGAAGGTTTCTTTTGACTTCCCAGCGCCTCTAGCAAGTTTAGAATATTTGTCTGTCTGTCCTGGGATAGAAAGACCATACATGCCTCGGTGTTGATGACCGTCCTGAGGTGCGATATGCATGTTGTCAGGGTCAAATGACTCTTCTCCCAATTGATTATGAATCCGTGAGACTGAAGAGTCCTTATGGTTGAGCATACATCTCGACTTGCCTGTGTTGTGGATTTTGATAACACTATTATGTCATCGAGATATGCCATCAGACGCAACGACCTGTGCCTGAGGCTTGCCATGAGAATGTCCATTAATTTTGTAAAGGTTCTTGGTGCTGAAGATAGACCAAACGGCATTGCTTTGAATTGGAAATGTGTTCCGTCTAGGCAGAATCGTAGAAACTGTCTGTGCCCAGGAAGGATAGGCACATGAAGGTAAGCTACCTTCAGGTCTATTGATGTAAGCAAGTCCTTGTGTCGTATGGCTAAAGAATAGTGCAGCACATAGAGATTCAATTGACGCAGATTTAGAATCAGGTGGCATCCCCCCAGAGGCCTTGGGAACTATAAATACTACGGAATAAAACCCCTTTCCTCTTTGAAGCAAGGGAAACTCCTCGATCGCTTCTATTTGTATCAGGTGAGCCACCTCCTGATATAACAGTGTTTTCTTTTGTGGGTCGGTCACTGTGGGACAAGGTAGAAAACGGTTCAGGGGAAGATGAACAAATTCGATGCGCAAGCCCTGGGACACTGTAGCAATTGCCCAGGCGTCTGAGTACGTGGTTTTCCAGACACTTGCAAAATTCTGCCCCCAAGTGGGCAGATACGAGCGAAGTCATTTGTTACGATTGAACCCTCTGAGGTTCGATCCTCTGAAGGGGTGACGTCCTTGTTGAAAAGATCTGTTGCGATCTCCAAGTACGTTCTGTCTGAATGGAAAGTTCTCTGATTGAAGGAGCCCTGAAAAAATGGCCTCGAACCTTGGGTGACTGCCGAGGAGGGCTCGGACCGAAAGGGCTGTTGCCTATTATAAGGGTTGAAACGTCTTTCGGTTCTTCTGTTTGTTCTTGGCATTACTTTCTTTATCTTCTACAAGTACTCCTTCTAGGGATTCCCCAAATAGTTTTTCCCCAAGAAAGGGAGGAGTCGCCAAGTTCCACTTGGATTTGACATCGGCCTGCCAACTACGCAGCCATATTAATCTGTGGGAAGAGACCGAAGAAGCCATTGCTCTGGATGCAAACCTCGCTGCACTCACAGTGGCATCTGCAGAAAATGCAGCGGCCACCAAGAGTTTGTTAAGATCCTGGCGAAGCCTGCTATCCTCTGGATTCAGTCTGGATTGCATCTCCTGAATCCATAACATAGTGGCTCGATTAAAAAATGAGGCCGCTGAGGCCGCTTGTAGAGCCCATGCTCCATTTGATGCGTTTTACGCACAACGTTCTCTGCCCTTTTATCTTCAGCTTTAAGTCCGTCTGAAACAGTTGAAGGCACCAGGGCACTAGACACCAGGCTTGCTACTGGTTTGTCTATGGTCGGGGAAACCAGCAATTTCTCCATATCCTCCTCAAAGGTATAAAATTTACGTTCTACTAATGATGGGCCTCGGGCGGCTGTTGGGTTCTCCCATGGCCGTTTTATATTTTCTAAAAAGAGTTCAGAAGAAGGAATATGTTCTGTTTCCTACTTTGGTACTGCAAACAAGACACCGGCTGGCACTGTGGCTGTCGAAGTTGCAGCTTGTTTCCCCTCACCTGCTTGCTCAATGGTCAACTTAGCTTTATTCAGTAGTACACGGAATAGTGATGGCTGGAATAGGCCTATAACAGCAGGAGGTTCTGGAGGGTGCTCATCCCCTGACAAATTGTTATCACTGTCCTCTCTGGAAGGAACCTCCTCATCCATTGATCCTGATATGGATTGAGGTGTTGGGCCAACCCAAGGATCCCTGAACGTTACTGGTGAGGTATAATGTTTAACCCCCGTTGCTATGCCCTGTGAGTAAGCACTGGCTATGAGATCTTGCAATGCTGGGGGCATATTCTGTCATGTGTCTTGTGTATCACGAAACCCTGCAGCAGAAGGCGTGATTGTTGCAGCTGGCAACTGTCCATACTGTGATGGTTGGGCCATCTGAGTAGTTGGTGGATAGGAGGGCCAAACTGGTGTCTGTTTAAGTGGCTCAGGTTGTTGTATAGTCCTCTCGGGACCAGTCCCTCTCCGTTGCCAAGCCTACTACCCCTAAGTTGATTAAGGGGGAGGCCGGTGGGATAATGGTTTCTGCATTTGTGACAACCGTGGGCAGTAACTGTCTTTGGGTTGCTTCCAATTGCTTTTCTAGTGCTTTTATTCTCTTCTCAGCTTCTCTGAGGGAGGAAGTCTGAGAGGATTTGGCTTTTCCCTTCTCTGATTGGATCTTCTCTTTTGGGGTACTGGGTTTAGGTGTAGCAGACCCATCTACCCCAAGGACTGTTGGCTCTGCCATAATTATCCACCTTTTAACTCACGTTTGAAGATCAACCGTAAATTTATCGCCTCACACTGTCTCTTTGCTCGAGCAGGCAAAATGACAGGCAAGGGCTTACTGGACATGTGTGTTGGTAAGGCCCAACCAGCAACTCATTGCTTAAATAAAACTTAGTTGCCCAAAATGGCGACCATAACTGTCGCCATGGTGACACTGGTATCTCCACCCAGTTTCAAAATGGAGGCCGTTGTGCCTTGTCCCGGTTTCCATAGCAACCGTGACTGGCTGAGGCACTGCTCAGGCTTCCCGCCTGATCTGAGGCCCCACTAAATACGAAGTTTCTTCCTTTTTGTTTTTGGAATTAATGCTGCGATCTTCCTCCTCGTGAATGGCCAGCAATCTCCACATGTAGCTGTTGAATGTGGCTCGAGTCCTCGCCAGCCAACAGATCCTTGGAGGGTGGACCCCTCCGAAGTCACCACTCTTTTAAACAACCAGGGAGACCGCGGAGGTCAGCAACCCGGTGGCTCACTCCCTTTTCAGATAAATTCTTTATATAATAGAAGTAACGTTATGGCTGAATGAGGGTCTATAGGGGGAGGAGCTGCAGCCGAGAGGGTGAGACCCTCGGAGTGTCCCCCCTATGCTACTTTAAAGTAAGTTAATATGAAGACTCTTCTTACCTGTTAATAAGGAGAAAGAACAAAAAAGTTATTTAATACATTAAAATTTCATTTAATACAATAGAATGCTTAAGAGGAGTTTTTTTGACTGAGGGGCCAGGGGGCGGTACCTTCTTAATATTTCAATTAAACTCAGTCCCTACCAATCAGACTAGAGAATTACCCACATTGGACTCTCCTTGTGAGTGCATTGGAGAATACCCTACACGATTTACAATCCTAGATTTAGAAAGCTTAGAACTGTCGCCTTAAACACGACCTAAGCATAGCCCATAAAATCATCTGCTACTTCCTTCATGTCAATGACTATTTCAGCTTCATCCACAACACATGAGCACTCAACAGATACAAATTTAAAGTAAACCACACCAAACTCGACTGCAGGAAATACTTTAGTAACCAAGTAGTTGATGCGTGGAACTCACTGACTCTGTAGTATCATCACCTAACTCCCAAAACTTCACCCTTAGACTATCCACTGTTGACCTTTCCTGTTTCCTAAGATCAGCAAGGGACGTGCATAAGTGCACCAGTATGCCTACCATTCCCTATCCTAATGTTTCTCTTAATAGCAGCAACATTGTTTTATTTTATTCAATTTTTATGCCGCCCTTCTCCTTAGACTCAGGGTGGCTTACATGTTAACAATAGCACTTTTTAACAGAGCCAGCATATTGCCCCCACAATCTGAGTCCTCATTTTACCCACCTCAGAGGAATGGAAGGCTGAGTCAACCTTGAGCCGGTGATGAGATTTGAACCGCTGACCTGCAGATCTATAGTCAGCTTTAGTGGCCTGCAGTACTACACTCTACCCGCTGTGCCACCTCGGCTCTATATCTTTATATACCACCAATACCAAAATAATCCAATGAACATAGCTCCCAGTCTGAGTTTAACCTGATTTTTCTTCGATCAAGTAAGAGAAAAAAAATCCTTTCTCCAAAAATCACCATTTTCAGTCAACAAAAATGCCAAGTACATTTTTGTGGGATTTCTGAAGGCCTTACGTTTGCACACACTTTCAAGGAACAAAGACAAGGTTTCTTATCTGCCTCATATTTTATTCCTAGCTCATAAATAAACCTGGTAAGATTTCTAATAGAGCTAAAGACTCATTTATACCGCCAGGCATGGGGGAGTTGAGATAGCCCTTCCCCCTAGGCCACTACAAGTTATGCATGGTATGTTTGTGTATGTTTGGTTTTATAATAGGGGTTTTAGTTGTTGTTTTTTGTTATTGGATTGTACATGTTGTTTTTATTGTTGTTAGCCGCCGCGAGTCTACAGAGAGAGGCGGCATACAAATCCAATAAATTATTATTATTATTATTATTATTATTATTATTAAATTATTTGGGGTTGGGGAGTGTTCTGGAGGGGGAAGATGGTAGAAAAGGCCCATCTCCTCGGCATATACTCCCTAGGAAATTGGACCTGCATTATGTACTCTCCCTGATCTGATGGAATGGGCAGATATCTTTGGAGACTGTTAATCCCTCGGATAACCCATCCCAATCCCATAATGGCTTTAAAGGTTAAAACCAGCACCTTGAGTTGGATCGGGAAGGAACCTGGTAACCAATGCAGCTCATTTTCCACAGCCTCGAGGCTCTGTTCAGTGCTACATACAGTATTTAAACCCACTAAAATGCAATGGGATTGTATTTTGTCCTTTTTTTCATTATTTCATTGTTCTATTATTTTATTTCTGTTTACACTTTCTTCATTTCGTAAAGACTTGCCTCCCCTCTCTGCTCAAGAAAGTAGAACTCTGGAAACAATTGGCATTTCAAAAGGAAATGTTTATTGAAGAAAAGGAATAGGAAGACAAAGCAAGCAGGATCTGAAGATTCCTGCGCAATTCTGTTAGATTAAAACAGTTAGAGACCCCTACCCCCCATTCCAGTGTCAAATAAGCCAATCTGCAGATGCAAATAATTTTTTTTTTTTGAGAAGTGCAGCTTGAGGCGGTAAGAAGCTATTCTCAAGCGTCTCACTGGAGGGTCCAGAGACAAAACAGATGGCTCTTCATGGAGGTAGGCTGCTAAGGTGGAATGGTGACTCTCATGTTTGTTTGTTTATTTATTGGATTTGTATGCTGCCCCTCTCCGTGGAATCCGGTGCATTTCTGCTACTGCAGCTAGGTAGCATAATCGTGCACAGAGACGCAGGTGCACCTGTGTTTCGGTGCAGGTTTTTGCGCACCTGCATCTGTGTGCAATTCTGCTACCTGCACAGCTGCAGTAGCAGAAAGGCGCTGGATTCTGCTAGCACTCAGAGCCATGGAAGCGAGCACACATCACCATTCCACCTTAGCAGCCCACCTTTGGCTCTTCCCCACTCTTGTTCCCAGGAAGGTAAATCAAAGCACAGGTTAGATAGGCATGAGGAAGAAAATTATAAACTGAGGAATGTCTCCAGGCGCCCTCCCCCAGAATGGCAGCATCCCAGTAAGGATCTATGGGACCCAACACATTTCTTTCTTTTTACTGTTGTTATGCTACCCAGAATAGCTCCATGGTGAGATATGTGGCAGATGAATTTAACAAAAAAGCTTGAAAACAATTCTCCATCCCTTTGTTATAACTGAAACTGCTTTTTATCTTTAGTGACAAAAAGATACTGACAACCATTAACTGTCAGTCAAAAAATATCACCTCCAGAACTATTTAGTATTTATTGAAATGGCATTGTTTCACAAACCAATAGTGGAAGGATATGGGAAAACATTATGTGACAGAGGCCAATTTTCTTCATACCAAGTTTGCTGCTGCTGGTAACTATATGGATAAGCTGCTATGGGACTGAAGTACCCATGCATTGGATAGGCCTGTGCAATACTAAAACTTTGTGATTCTCTAGCATCAAAATGACTAATAGTCTCTGTGTGAAACCTACTGGAGTATGCAGTATTCACTGTACATGCAGTTGCAGACACTGCAGAATTTAGTGGATATATTTCATAGGAATTTAATTCTTGGTAAGTCTGAGTTACAAACTGGGAATTACTAGTTTGATAGAAGTACCATAAATAGTAAGGATAGACAGTCCTATAAATGTGGATAGATGTTCCCTCAAAATATTCATTTTGGCTAATAGCAGACCACTCATCAGAATTTTGGATATTGTCACTGAAAGAAGTTTCAGATTGGAAAGTTTGCTCTTCCATGAATGTATTTAATTCTGTCACCACTGAGGATTCTGAGTTATATGGGAATGGGTATTTGGGAATGTCAGATTTTTCACTATTTGCACTATTATTACCTGGGGATAAACTTGTGTCCATGCTGCATTCAGACTCTACATCTGAATTATTTGGAAAACCACCACATTTTAAGTTTTGCTGTGCATTTTTTGTGGCCAGTAGAAAATCACCTTCACCTAACTTTTCCATTGAGCTAATAGCTTCTTCAGATATCTGAGCTTTCACTGGAGATAAAGACATATATTTATTTACATCACTATGGGATGAAAAGTAATCATCGTGTTCCTTTGCATACTGACTGGTCTTTCTTCCCTCTTTGACATTTTTTAGAACCTGCAAATTTTGCTGAATTGAAAATGCACCTGCATTATTCAATCTGAGTTCTGAGGTATTTGGTGGAGCATGAATACATCCACAGGGATAAGCATCTTTTAACTGTGAAAATGTGACTGGTGTTCTCTCTCTCAAATTCCTATTGTTTTTATACTGGGTTCCCAGTGGAGTTTTTAACTGTAGTCCTTCACCTTCTGAGGATTTATACTTTCCATTTTTTCTGCAAAACAAACATAAGATTAATTTCCTAGGATTTCTGAAGTAATTTTTACAACATAAGAAAAGTGGAATGTTAAAATAGCCCTCATTGTAAAATCAGCTTCTCAATTCTCCAAATGACTCAGAGCTTCTATGAAGAAAATAATTCAATGCAACACATTAAAACAGTAGAGTTTTTTGGAATTCATCAAAACTGCTGATGTATTTATGAACCCAGAATGAGGTATTAAAGTAGTGAAGATCGGTCCTATATAAGTTGCTTTTTAAATTTTGACTATAAATATCAAAGTCTAAGACTCATATAGCACAGACTTATTCCTTGCTGTAAGTATGTATACATACAGTACATGAAATCCCATTCCGAGAGATCTTTCAATTATTACATTTCATGTTTTCATCACTCATTTTGTGAAGATAACAGATTCATATCTTATCAAAGTAGAAAAAATGATGATTTAAAAAAATAAGTAAAAACAATCTCAAGTATTGTCTAAAAGTTAAGGATTTCTTCAACTTCAACTTTAAAAATACTTTGGCTAGCTGTAATCTTCAAAGATCATTGCTTTTTCATGTAGGTGTACACAAACTAAATAATATGGGAGCAAAAAGATTTTATTTTAAGGTACAAATTTTTATTCTACGTAGTTCAGATTGGAGAACAAAAAATAGCTGTGGTATATGGACAAGGCATCTTGAACAAAGAATTTAAAGAAATTTCAGTGTTAAAGTTCAATTTTAATGAGTTACAAAATCCAAATGGTACAAGACTCAAAGCTTATTTTCTTTCTTGATCTTAAACTGATTATATATTCACTTTGTTTGTTTTATGGCTTGCTGACTAAATTGCAATTGGTTGAGATTGTATAAATAAAGCAAAATAAGCCATGTCATGTTTATGTGTTGTATAAATTCAATTTTAAATACTAGTGCACTATTTAACTATATCATAAATCAAAATAAAAACAAAAACAGTTCAACAGATGGGATAATTAACAGATTTCAGAATATTTTTTTGTGCCTTTAAGCCAGTGTTGACTCTTGGTGACTGCCTGGAGTAGTTGCAGTTTGCTTGGTAAGATTTCGTAAGTACTTGCCCTTGCTTGCTTCCCAGTGCTTAGATAGGAAGTTGGCACAGGATTACTCAGTTGGCTTCATAGCTAAGGCAGGACTAGAAATTGCAGTCTCCTGGTTTATACCCTGATGCCTCAACCACTACACTAAAGTGGCTCTCCTAAATAATAAATAAATACAAATTAATAATAAATAATAAATTTAGCACGCCCCAAATACAACTTAGACATAGTTTACTACCTAATATTTAGCACTCTCCTTTTTTATATTGCTAATTGTTCCCAAATTTATTTGGAACTTTTACAATTTGTACAATATATATTTTTAAAAATTTATGCATCATGTATAAAGGAATAAAGATGGGATAAAAATGCAATAAACAAACACTAAATCAAATACAGAAACAAATCCTGCTGTAAGGATTGCCTCTGAAAAATCTTTTCATGAGGAAATATTGGACTGAGCACTCCTCAAGGGAAATTAAAATTGTTATCAGCAGGATAGCCAAATGCTTTTCCAGAAATGGGAAGGAGTTAGAAGAACCCTATTTCCCCATGTCAGAACTCTAGAGTCTATATAAAATTCAACCTCTAAAAGCAAAGATACAAAGAATATTTTGCAGTCATCTCTCTTTTATACTCTTTATAGCTTATATTCTATAACTTTTTCCAAGGCAATCGCTAAGATAGCTGGTCAGTTACAAGCCTTTTTCAGGGGAAACGTACATGGCAAAAAAAGCAATTTCGTACTGCTGTCCTCTTACTCCTTGAAAATGAGAAGTAAAATAGATTGCTAAATATTCCAAGGCAAAGAATTCTATAGGGCTTCCATAAGGAAGCACAATGTACCATACCCTCGTTTATAAAATATACTGACTGAATCCGCACATTTTGTTAAAAACAAATTACATTTTGAATTTGTTACTCTTCTGTACATTTCCCTTGAGCTGGTTTGTGGAAAACAATAGCAATCAATATATAATACTGGTACATCATGATCAACACAGTAGATCTCATTCTGCATCCTGAAATTTCCATATTTTCTACAATATGGAGCTCCATGTAGAAAACTCAAGCTTAAATAAACTTTGGTAAGATCAGATTATTTGTACAGAACCTTATTCTGTTTCTCTTTGTGAAGGTAATAGTCAAGACTGGAAAATACAGCACTACTGGCTTACCCATATTGTTTTACAATAAAACCAAGCAGTAACCCTAGCTCTTAAGGGAATAAACTCTGCGTACGGTGTAACATAATGTCTTGACCCAAATGTACTTTCAAAAAAGGCAACTGGACTTTCCTGATTTTTCTTAAAGACAATTCACTTCTCATACAAGAAGTTTCTTCAGTTCTAACTAACTGGTGTGGAATGGAAAATATCGATATACTGTTGTTTACACTCTATAGAGCGTTAAGTCTTCAAGAAAAATCAAGAAAGTCCGATTGCCTTTTTGAAAGCATTTTTGGGACAACCATGACTAGGAAGTCTGAGAACCTCCATAGATATTAATGCCTTGACAGACAGCAACCAAGAATTGCCCACACATTTCAATTGATTTATAAGCATTTTTTCTAATACTTCACTGCTTCCAGGTAATGATTTAATTTGGACATTACTTTCTGGAAGCTACTGAGAAGGGGAAATGAAGGATAAAGATTGTTGATACCATTTATGGCTATATTCAAGAGGCTTCATCTAGATTTAATATAGAAGACAAAATAAAACCATGAGGATTTCAAAAAGCCAAACTATGAGCATCAATTCAGACTGAGGGGAGTGTTTCTTATAGGTAAAATAAAAATTGTAATGGACATTGATCAAGGATAATCAGCACTATGATGTCAGGAAGTTAAAGCAAATTATAGATTGATTTTCTCTAGTATAATTCATTATCAAGAGTATTGAAAATCATTTTAGCTCTGGAACTAGTTTTGAAAAATAGACTGAAAAGGGATCATCAATACAGTAAAGTTTGCTATAGCCACATGCTTAACATGTCACCCAAAATAAATAACATTTAAGGTTATAGTTTAGTTTAGTTTAGTTTATTTAGATTTGTATGCCGCCCCTCTCTGAAGACTTGGGGCGGCTAACAACAATAAAAAACAATGTAACAAATCTAATATTAAATAAAAAGTAATCTAAAAAACCCCAATTTAAGAGACCAATCATACCAACGAACATACCATGTATAAATTCTATAAGCCTAGGGGGAAGGGAGAAAAAATTTTCAATTCCCCCATGCCTGACAACAAAGGTGGGTTTTAAGGAGCTTGCGAAAGGCAAGGAGGGTGGGGGCAACTCTGATATTTGGGGGGAGCTGGTTCCAGAGGGTCAGGGCCGCCACAGAGAAGGCTCTTCTCCTGGGTCCCGCCAAATGACATTGTTTAGTCGACAGGACCCGTAGAAGGCCAACTCTGTGGGACCTAACCGATCGCTGGGATTCGTGCGGCAGGAGGCGGTCCCGGAGATATTCTGGTCCGGTGCCATGAAGGGCTTTATAGGTCATAACCAACACTTTGAATTGTGACCGGAAACTGATCGGCAACCAATGCAGACTGCGGAGTGTTGGAGTAACATGGGCATGCCTTGGGAAGCCCATGATTGCTCTCGCAGCTGCATTCTGCACGATCTGAAGTTTCCAAACACTTTTCAAAGGTAGCCCCATGTAGAGAGCATTACAGTAGTCGAGCCTCGAGGTGATGAGGGCATGAGTGACTGTGAGCAGTGAGTCCCGGTCCAGATAGGGCCGCAACTGGTGCACCAGGCGAACCTGGGCAAACGCCCCCCTCGCCACAGCTAAAAGATGTTTCTCTAATGCAGGAGTCCCCAAACTTTTTACACAGGGGGCCAGTTCACTGTCCCTCAGACTGTTGGAGGGCCGGACTATAAAAACTATGAACAAATTCCTCTGCACACTGCACATACCTTGTTTTAAAGTAAAAAACAAAATGGGAACGTACTATTTAGAGGGGTGAGAAGGTCTGAAATTCATATACTGTATGTTTATGTTTTGTTTTTAATTTTCTTTTGTTGACATCTGATTGGCTATACAGTGATCCCCCGCTCGTTGCGAGGGTTCCGTTCCAGGATCCCCTGCAACGAGCGGGTTTTCGCGAAGTAGCGCTGCGGAAGTAAAAACACCATCTGCGCATGTGCAGATGGTGTTTTAAACTTCCGCAGCGCTAGCGAGGAGCCGAAGATTGGGGGGCGGCGCGGCTCTTTTAAAACATCGCCGCCGACATGGGGGGCTCGCTAGCACCCCCCCGAACCCCCAACCCGGGTTTGGGGGGGTGCTAGCAAGCCCCCCATGTCGGCGGCGATGTTTTAAAAGAGCCGCGCCGCCCCCAATCTTCGGCTCCTCAGCGGCGAGCGAGCGAGCGAAGCCAAGCCGGCAGCAATGTCGCCGCCGCTGCAGCCAACACGCGCTACGATCTTCCGGGCCAGCCAGGCTCAGTCACGGAAGGCAGCCGCTTGGCCCGGGATGCTGGGCCGAGAGGAGCCGGGCTTGATCCGCTGAGCCTGGCTGGCCCGGAAGATCATAGCGCGCGTTGGCTGCAGCGCCGGCGACATTGCTGCCGGCTTGGCTTCGCTCGCTCGCTCGCCGCGCCGCCCCCCAATCTTCGGCTCCTCAGCGGCGAGCGAGCGAAGCCAAGCCGGCAGCAATGTTGCCGCCGCTGCAGCCAACGCGCGCTACGATCTTCCGGGCCAGCCAGGCTCAGCGGATCAAGCCCGGCTCCTCTCGGCCCAGCATCCCGGGCCAAGCGGCTGCCTTCCGTGACTGAGCCTGGCTGGCCCGGAAGATCGTAGCGTGCGTTGGCTGCAGCGGCGGCAACATTGCTGCCGGCTTGGCTTCGCTCGCTCGCCGCGCCGCCCCCCAATCTTCGGCTCCTCAGCGGCGAGCGAGCGAAGCCAAGCCGGCAGCAATGTCGCCGCCGCTGCAGCCAACGCGCGCTACGATCTTCCGGGCCAGCCAGGCTCAGCGGATCAAGCCCGGCTCCTCTCGGCCCAGCATCCCGGGCCAAGCGGCTGCCTTCCGTGACTGAGCCTGGCTGGCCCGGAAGATCGTAGCGCGCGTTGGCTGCAGCGGCGGCGACATTGCTGCCGGCTTGGCTTTGCTCGCTCGCCGCGCCGCCCCCCAATCTTCGGCTCCTCAGCGGCGAGCGAGCGAAGCCAAGCCGGCAGCAATGTCGCCGCCGCTGCAGCCAACGCGCGCTACGATCTTCCGGGCCAGCCAGGCTCAGCGGATCAAGCCCGGCTCCTCTCGGCCCAGCATCCCGGGCCAAGCGGCTGCCTTCCGTGACTGAGCCTGGCTGGCCCGGAAGATCGTAGCGCGCGTTGGCTGCAGCGGCGGCGACATTGCTGCCGGCTTGGCTTTGCTTGCTCGCCGCGCCGCCCCCCAATCTTCGGCTCCTCAGCGGCGAGCGAGCGAAGCCAAGCCGGCAGCAATGTCGCCGCCGCTGCAGCCAACGCGCGCTACGATCTTCCGGGCCAGCCAGGCTCAGCGGATCAAGCCCGGCTCCTCTCGGCCCAGCATCCCGGGCCAAGCGGCTGCCTTCCGTGACTGAGCCTGGCTGGCCCGGAAGATCGTAGCGCGCGTTGGCTGCAGCGGCGGCGACATTGCTGCCGGCTTGGCTTCGCTCGCCGCTGCAGCCAACGCGCGCTACGATCTTCTGGGCCAGCCAGGCTCAGTCACGGAAGGCAGCTGCTTGGCCCGGGATGCTGGGCCGAAAGGAGCCGGGCTTGAAGATCGCAGCGCACGTTGGCTGCGGTGGCGAGGGCTTGCGATGGAGGGTGGAGGAAGCGGCCATGGGAGGGCGAGCTGCCTCAGGGAGGAGGATCGGGCGGGACCAGGTGGGGGCTGGAATTTCTCCGCCAGGGCGAAGGGCGGGCGAGCGGCGAAGGGCGGGCGAGCGGGTGCTGGGGAGGGCTTCTCGCCCGCCCGCCAGCAAGAGGGGGAGCGAACGGTGTGGGCAGGCGAAGGGCGGGCGAGCAGCAGCGAGGAGTTTGCGTGGGCGGTGGGGAAACTCCTCGCTGATGCCAGCAAGAGGGGGAAGACCCAGGGAAGCCGCCCAGCAGCTGATCTCCCGGTTGCCATCTACGCATGCGTGCCCATAGAAAAAAAAAGGGCACGCATGCGTAGATGGTATTTTGACTTCCGGGTTGAAAAATCGCAAATTACCCTGTTCGCAATGGTCGGGGACGCAATAACCGGGGGATCACTGTACAAGGTTTTCTTGGCTTATGAAAAATGTATAAAGAAAGAAGGAAGCACTTTGGCATAATGGTTAATAAGTTAGAAATATAATTGGTGTTGTACTTTTTGAAGGAACATTAAGGAGGAAATTTAATTAAAAGAAAGTGAATGTAACTGGATGACAAAATTAGAAAAAAAACCTTTTGCAACGTTTTTGATGATTGATATTAGTTACTAACAAAATACTGCATTTTAATTCATGGAAATTAGATGGTACACTGTGTTGTTTGAATGTATGTTGAGAGAAAAAATTAAAAAAATTACACCCCCCTCCCCAAAACAGTCCTTCCTTCCTCTGTCCCTCCATTCATTTCATTCTTCCTTCCTTCCTTTTCTTCCTTGTTCCCTCCATTTCACTTCCTTCCTTCCCTCCTTCATTCCTCTCCACTTCTCCTTCCCTCCCTCTCTTTCCATTTTCTTTCTTTCTCTCTCTTTTCCCTGTGCTCTTGTCACTCACCAGTGGGCCGGATAAATGGCCTCAGTTGGCCGCATGTGGCCCACGTGCCGTAGTTTGGGGACCACTGCTCTAATGTGAGCTGTGGATCGAGGGGGATGCCCAGGTTGCGGACCCTCTCTGAGGGGGTCAGTAATTCCCCCCCCAGGGTTATGGACGGACAGATGGCATTGTCCTTGGGAGGCAGAACCCACAGCCACTCCGTCTTATCCGGGTTGAGCTTGAGTCTGTTGACACCCATCCAGACCCCAACAGCCTCCAGGCACCGGCACATCACTTCCACTGCTTCGTTGACTGGACATGGGGTGGAGATGTATAACTGGGTATCATCCTCATACTGATGATACCTCACCCCATGTCCCTGGATGATCTCACCCAGCGGTTTCATGTAGATATTAAATAGTAGGGGGGAGACGACGGACCCCTGAGGCATCCCACAAGGGAGTAACCTCGAGGTCGACCTCTGGCCCCCCACTAACACCGACTGCGACCGACCGGAGAGGTAGGAGGAGAACCACTGGAGAACAGTGCCTCCCACTCCCAACCCCTCCAGTCGGCGCAGAAGGATACCATGGTCGATGGTATCGAAAGCCGCTGAGAGGTCAAGAAGCAGCAGGACAGAGGACAAGCCCCTGTCCCGGGCCCACCAGAGATCATCCATCAACGCGACCAAAGCAGTTTCCGTGCTGTTGTCGGGCCTGAATCCAGACTGCTGGGGACCTAGATAATCGGTTTCTTCCAAGGACAGTTGGAGCGCCACCACCTTCTTGACAACCTTCCCCATAAAGGGAAGGTTGGAGACTGGACGGTAGTTATTAAGCACGGCTGGGTCCAGGGAAGGCTTCTTGAGGAGGGGGCGCACAAGCGCCTCTTTATAGGGTGATGGAAAAGACCTCCTCCCCAAGGAAGCGTTGACAATCTCCTGGACCCAGCTCCGTGTCACCTCCCTGCTGGCCGAAACCAGCCAGGAGGGACACGGATCCAGTAAACAGGTGGCGGAACTCACAGCTCCAATGGCCTTGTCCACTTCATCAGGTGTCACCAGATCAAACTCTTCCCAGACAGGTGGACAAGTACGTGCCCCAGTCACCTCGACTGACTCGTTGTCAGTCGACTCTGTTTTCCAATTGGAGTCGAGGTTATAGAATGATAAAATCTGAATAAAATCCTAAATGTGAGCTTTAAAAAAAAGAACTACTTGCTATATGTTTTAAACATCTTAACAAAGAAGGTCAGTAATCTTTATTTCCTCCTCCAACCATCTGGCATATATTTATGAATCATTCATTTATGTTAGAAGTTTTATACTATATACAAGTGGAATAAAAATAACTTATTGGGAACTAATACCAATATTCCTAATACAATGCAATTTTCACTAATTAAACTGCATTCCTCTATCAAACTGGCATTTTTTATTCTCATGCAAATATGGAAGAGGGAAGGAAACAAAAAGGCTGCAGCTGGAAGAAAAATCTGTTGATGTATTGTAGGACTTCAGGCACATTTTTTTGAACAGAAGTTTAAAAGTGAAATAATAAAAGATGTGAACAAATGCATGTTTTTGTATTAAATCAATATTTATATTTATTATGTATACCTCACGTTTCTGTTGGCTTCTTTTTCATCTATCTTGGAAGTTGTTATCAATGAAGCAGCTACCTGAGAGATTAAAAATAGCAATATAAACAGAATTAAATATGTTGTGTTTTTGTTTTACCAATGGTCTGCATATGCTTATTTGTGTTACAAACTAGGTTTGTAGCATTTGTTTTCCCTAGAGTTGCAATAAAGCATCTTCGCAGCAATTAACATGTTTTTTAACATAAAAGCTGTAATAATTGGAAATATGTGATTAAGGAAATTTTAAATTGTATCATGAGCAAAAAGAAATGTTGATACAAAATTAATGGTAACATTTTTAAAAAACCATTCCAGGGTCTCACTTTTGAGAAACATATTCAGGGTTACAAATTTATGTTAAATGCCTATATAGAATGTTGGAAGAACAATTTCCAGGGTCAGGACAATTAAGAAAATCTGTGCAAATGTGGAATATGAATGCAAATAGAACCAGTAAAAGATAGTGGGAATGAATAACAAGAAACCCATGTACCTGAAAATAAAGCCACAAAGCTTTTCACTTCACAGAGAATGCTGGGAACTATTCTTAGTATGATAATTGTATGTTTGAAATGAGACTGTTCGCCTCCTCTGCTTGACTGCGCCTGGTTGGTCCCCAGAGTTCTGCACCCAACCATTCGGTGTTGCCTTTTGTCCTTGGCTGAAATGGCCCTATCTCTTTGCCCCAGCCCCTCCCATCCCAGCCCCTTCGCCAAATGGGCCCAAAAGCCCGTTAATCCTGGGCTTTTTGGACACAGAGGACACTTCTCCACCAACCAATCGGAGGAAGGGAAGAAACACTGCTCTCCGATTTACCCCAGTTATTTACAAATCCGTGCCTTGTTCTGAGGTGTACTCATGTACTTCCACTTTCTAGATTAGTGCCTTAACCACTATGCTGATTTTTGGTTCAGATTTGCTTATTTTTATCTCATTTGCTTGTTTTATCTGTCTAGGTCCTCAACAGTCAGGATTCAGGCCCGGTTACAGCACGGAAACTGCTTTGGTCGCGCTGATGGATGATCTCTGGCGGGCCCGGGACAGGGGCTTCTCCTCTGTCCTGGTGTTTCTTGACCTTTCAGCGGCTTTTGATACCATTGACGATGGTATCCTTCTGCGCCGGCTGGAGGGCTTGGGAGTGGAAGGCACTGTTCTGCAGTGGTTCTCCTCCTACCTCTACGGTGGGTCACAGTCGATGTTAGTGGGGGGTCAGAGGTCGACCTCTAGGTCTCTCCCTTGTGGGGGTCCTCTCCCCCTGCTATTCAATATCTACATGAAACCGCTGGGTGAGATCATCCAAGGGCATGGGGTGAGGTATCATCAGTATGCTGATGATACCCAGCTTTATATCTCCACCCCATGTCCAGTTGGTGAAGCGGTGGAAGTGATATGTCAGTGCCTGGAGGCTGTTGGGGTCTGGATGGGTGTCAACAGGCTCAAGCTCAACCCTGACAAGGACAATCCCATCTGTCCGTCCATTACCCTGGGGGGGAAATTATTGACCCCCTCAGAGAGGGTCCGCAACTTGGGCATCCTCGTTGATCCACAGCTAACATTAGAGCACTATCTTTCAGCTGTGGCGAGGAGGGCATTTGCCCAGGTTCGCCTGGTGCAGCAGTTGCGGCCCTACCTGGACCGGGAGTCACTGCTCAGTCACTCATGCCCTCATCACCTCGAGGTTCGACTACTGCAAAGCTCTCTACATGGGGCTACCTTTGAAGAGTGTTCAGAAACTTCAGATCGTGCAGAATGCGGCCGCGAGAGTAATCATGGGCCTCCCCAAATACGCCCATTTCTCATCAACACTCCGCGACCTGCACTGGCTGCCGATCAATTTCCAAGTGTTCGAAGTGTTGGTTATGACCTATAAAGCCCTACATGGCAGCAAACTAGAATATCTCCAAGACCACCTCCTGCCGCACGAATCCCAGTGGCCGATTAGGTCCCACAGTTGGCCTTCTCCGGGTCCCGTCGACTAAACAATGTCGTCGGTGAGACCCAGGGAAAGAGCCTTCTTTGTGGAGGCCCTGTCCCTCTGGAACCAACTCCCCCCAGAGACTAGGACTGCCCCCACCCTCCTCACCTTCCGTAAGTCATTAAAAACTCACCTTTGCCGCCAGGCATGGGGAAATGAACCGTTGTACCTACCTGAACGGTCTTCTCGATGCTCTGGAAGGAGAGTCCAGGATGGGTTAACCCTCAATCTTATTGGTTGAGACTGAGTTATAAATTAACATGTTAATTAGGCACCGCCCCTTGCCTGCCCCCAAGGGTTCAGTTTTAAAAAACGAAGTCATTAATATCCAACACAATTTTATTGAACCCTTATGAACATAACTATTAGACAAAACACAACCCAAATCCCTTGAATCAAACGATTACTTGGGTGGGTCTGGACTCTCCTTCCAGAGCATCGAGAAGACCGTTCAGGTAGGTACAACGGTTCTTCTCCACTGCTTCTGGAAGGAGAGTCCAGGATGGGATATGCCCCAGTTCTAGTCCAAGGGTGGGAGAGTGCAGATTCAGGGATTAACAGTAGAACAAACCGTCTGCAAAACTCTTCTCCCAAAGGAAGCCTCAGCTGAGGCATACGTGTCCAGTTTGTAATGCCGGATGAATGTAGAAGGCGCAGACCACGTAGCTGCCCGGCAAATATCCTCAGCCGAAGCCTGGGTCCTCCAGGCTGCTGAAGTGGCTGCACTGCGAGTGGAATGAGCAGTGATCCCCTGAGGCAGAGTCTGAGTGGTGGTTTCGTAGGCTTCAGCAATACACTCACGAATCCAGCGACTGATTGACTTGGGGGAAACCCCAAGTCCTGATTTAGTCTGTGAAAAAGAAATAAACATCCTTTCGGACCGCCTAAATGGCTCTGTCCGTCGAATATAAATTTTTACGGCTCTCCTGACATCCAGTTTGTGCCACCTGAGTTCTAACGGATGATTCCCACCAGCACAAAAATCAGGCAACACTATCTCCTGCTTCCTGTGAAATAAAGAGTTAATCTTGGGCAGGAACGCTGGATCTAACCGTAGGACTAGCCTGTCAGGATAAAATATACAAAGATCAGAACGTACAGAGAGCGCAGAGATGTCTGAAACCCTCCTAGCCGATGTCACAGCCACCAGGAAGGCTGTCTTAATCGTTAAGAACCTAAGTGGTATGGACCTCAATGGCTCGAACGGTGGACCAGTCAATGCATTTAACACTAACGACAGGTCCCACGATGGAAAACGATGGATTGTGGGAGGATGAATGTTTGCAGCGCCTTTAAGGAAGTCCTTGACCCAAGGATGGAAAGATAAGGATCTCTGCTCCCCCGTTCTAATGATTGTGGACAAAGCTGCAACTTGCCTCCGGAGGGTATTGGGGGCTAATCCCCGATCCAGACCCGCCTGGAGGAACCCCAATACCTGCAACACCGAAGCCGCCTCCGTGTCAGTACTGTTCTCTCGGCAGAACTTACAGAAGGCTGACCAGGTGGCCTGGTATATTCTCGAGGTGGATGGTCGTCGAGCCGCCTGTATCGTTGAGATGATGTCATCAGGTAAATGATGTCCCCTCAACCTGTTCCGCTCAATCTCCAGACGGTCAGTTGAAACCACTGGGGTTCCGGATGATTGACCGATCCCTGGCTGAGGGATATCTCTCTGTCCGGGATCCTCCACGGTGGGGATGTTGAAAGAGACACTAGATCCGAAAACCACGGTCTGCGTGGCCAGTACGGAGCGACCAGAATCACCTCTGCCCTCTCCCGCAAAATCTTGTCCACCACCTTCGGTAGAATCTTCGTCGGCGGGTAGGCGTAGAGGAGACCCTGCGGCCAGCGGGAGGTGAGAGCATCTACTCCCTCCGCCCTGGGCGAAGGGAAACGGGTGTAAAATCTGGGGAGCTGCGCATTGGTGTGTGTCGCGAACATGTCCACCAGAGGCGTACCGAAAATCTCCGTGATTCTTTGGAACAATCGCGAATCTAGTTTCCATTCTGTCGGGTCGAGAGTGGTCCTGCTCAGCCAATCGGCCTGAGTATTGTCGACCCCCGCGATGTGCTCCGCTGATAATGATGCCAGATTCCTCTCGGCCCAGGTGAAAAGGGCCGAGGCTTCCTGCATGAGACGTCGCGACCTCGTACCCCCCTGATGGTTGAGGTAGGCCTTGGTCGCGATGTTGTCCGTCAAGACCAGAACATGTTTGTTTTGAAGAAAAGGAACAAAGTGCCGGAGAGCCAGGAAGACTGCCCTGAGCTCCAGAAAGTTTATGTTTACCGGGTTGAGGTCCTCCTTGGACCAGAGGCCTTGTGCGCACTGTTGGCCAATATGCGCTCCCCAACCCGAGAGACTGGCGTCTGTGGTTAAAGTGACTAGGTCGTGCGTGCTGAACGATAGTCCACGGCACAAGGCTGGGGAGACCCACCACGCTAGAGAGTCCTTCACCTCCTTTGGAAGACGAACCCGCATGGTGGAATGGCTGGTCCGAACCTTCTGGGCTGGCAGTAGAAACCATTGAAGGCTCCGAATGTGGTGTCTGGCCCACGGAATTATCCCGATGCAAGAGACCAAGGTCCCCAGCACCTTGGACAAAAAGGCCAGAGATGACCGTTTGTCTCTCCTGACGGATGAGATGAGAGACCTTATGTTCTTCCTTCTCTCCGGGGAGAGGTACACCATGCACGAAGTCGTGTCGATGATGGAGCCCAGATGTAGGAGCGTGGTAGATGGAATCAGCTGACTCTTGGGCACATTGATGGTAAAGCCGTGCTCCGTCAAGGTCCTCATCGTCAGTGTGAGATCTTGTTGAGCCTGGGCACGTGATTTGGACAATACCACGATGTCGTCCAAATAGGCCATTAGACGCACCGATTGTGCGCGCAGGCTCGCCGTGAGGACGTCCAGTAGCTTGGTGAATGTGCGGGGCGCTGAAGAAAGGCCGAATGGCATGGCCTTGTATTGGTAGTGTACGCCCTCGACACAAAAACGTAGGAACCGTCGATGAGGAGGATAAATCGGGACATGCAGGTACGCCTCCTTCAGGTCCAGTGATGTTAAAAAGTCCTGGAGGCGTATTGCCGTCAGGATGGTCTGCAACGAGTGCATCCTGAATTTTCTGTACAGAATGTACAGGTTTAATTGCTTCAAATTCAGGATCAAACGGCAACCTCCCGATGATTTTGGTACAGTAAAGATCATTGAGTAGAAACCGGTTCTCCAGTCGTTCTGCGGTACCGGCTCTATGGCCTGTATACTCAAAAGGTGTGTTATCTCTTGAAACAACTCCTGTCTCTTGGCAGGGTCCCGAGGTGTTGGGCACTGGATGAAACGGTTGGGTGGGGGCTGAAGAAACTCTAATCTGAGGCCTCGCGACACCGTGGCTATAGCCCATTTGTCCGAGGAGGTGGCTCGCCAGAATGAGCTGTAAAGGCGGAGCTTCCCTCCTAATGGTTGGCCGTCTTGGGAGTCATTTGGGGCGTTTGAAGCCCCTCTGGCTAGTGCCTCTAAATGGGCGTCTAGCCTGCTGATATCCTCTGGTTCTGTCTTGGAACCCTGAGCGGTCATTTCGAAAGGAGGAGGGCTGGTTGAATCGGCCCTGCGAGTATGGCCGCTGGTTGTTGCCTGATCCAGAGGAGTTGTCCCAACGAAAGGACTGGCGTCTGTTGTACGGTGTAGTTCGCCTGTCCTGCCGCCTGTTGGACCTGGGGAGGACCTTCCTCTTATCCTTATCTTCAATAAGGACTTTATCCAGCACCTCCCCGAAGAGGTCAGCGCCGCGGAAAGGGGAGGAGGCCAGGCGCCACTTGGATTTAGTGTCAGCCTGCCAGTTCCTTAGCCACAACAGGCGTCTGGATGAAAGCGTTGTGGCCATCCCTCTCGCTGAAAACTTGGCAGCGTGGAGAGTAGCATCAGCCGAAAACTCCGCTGCGGCTAGCAGTTTACTCAAGTCCTGCCGCAGCCTACCATCTTCCGGTCCCAGTTTTGACATCATTTCTTCAATCCATGCTATGGAAGCCCTATTGAAGAAGGAAGCAGCGGCCGCTGCTCGAAAGCCCCATCCAGACATGGCATGCGATTTCCGGAGCAGGATCTCCGCTTTCCTGTCCTCGGGTTTCAAATTATCCCCGGACTCAGCAGGAACCATGGCATTAGACACCAGGTTTACCACTGGGTGGTCAATTGGTGGAAATTGGAGCAGATTCTCCAGCTCTTCATCACAGGTATAGAATTTGCGTTCCAACGCTGAAGGGCCTTGAGCTGCCGCTGGCTGCTGCCATGGTCTTTTGGCGTTTTGTATGAATATATCTGGTGCCGGGATATGGTCTGTTTCAGGTTTGGGTTCTGTCAGTAGGATAGTTGACCTTGGTGTTTCAGCGGCTTTTGCAGGACCGGGGAGATCCACCGCTAGTTTTGCCTTGTGTAATAAAGTCCTGAACAAGGCAGGCTTAAAGAGACCAGCCACTGAAGGTGGCTCAGGAGTTGTCTCATCATCTGACAAGTCATAATCCTTGTCGCTGTCCTCCTGTAATGTTCCCTCTGAGAACTCCAAACCTGAAAGGGGCGGTGCAGACCACAAATTCCGGCTTGGTTGATGGGGCTGTTGGCTGCATTGTTGCACCCCCGATGCTACTCCTTGTGAATATACATTGGTAATCATCTCCTGCAGGGCAGGAGATAGATTCTGCCAGGTGTCACTCTGGTGTCTGAGTCCAGCAGCTGTGGGGGTGAATGAAGCAGTTGGGCCTACAGTTGCTTGGGGCGAAAACCCCCATAAAGGCCTTGATGCGCTTGCAGATCCTGGCCTGCTTGAGGGAATGTGGGCCTGCGGGTCAGCCTGGCGATCAGGGGACCAATCCCTTCCAGACAGCAATTCCCCATGGGTGGAACGAGGTGTCAAGGCCCCTGGCAACAGTGGAACTGGGGATTGCCCTGTGGCCAGTGAAGGGACCTGGAGAGCTGACTCCAGCCTCTGCTCCAGAGCTTGAATGCGCCTCTCGGCCTCCCTGATTGCTGAGGAGGATGATCCCTGTGCCTTGGGCTTAGACTTGCCCTTATCTTTGGCCTTGGGAACCGCAGCCGAGCAGGCCACCTTTTCTGCCCCAACATTAGACTGCTCCATGGTACTCACAGATTAAGCTTTGTTGAAACAAGACAAATCTGACTTTGGCAGAACTCGAGAGCAAAGACGACGAACCGAGGCTTGTCTCACAAAATGGCTCTCGGTCTCTTGCTCAGAAAAACTCCGCCCCCACGAGCTATCCGTCCGTTGCCTCTCGGCCTTGTGATAGGAGGAGAGTGGGGGGGGGGGGGGTTTCCCGCCAATTGACAGCAAAAAAATGGCGGGCGCGACCGTTATCTCTCCAAATTGAATCCAAAATGGCGGTCGCGAGTAAAAAGGGCGGTAATTACCGTCGCCCTTCTACCCCCAGTGGCTAACAGGAAACCTGAGGTCCCGAGCCAACAGCGCCTGCCGCGAAGGCAGTCGAGCAATCCCCTTGTCAACGGGGAGCCGCCGATCATATGGGAGCCTGCCGCAATAGCCGCCAAACATATGGCCTTCAGCGCGCGCGCGCGCGTCTCCCCTTACAGCCTCTTCTCGGCTGAGGCAAATAGCGGCTGCGGCGGCGGCGATCCTTCTCTGCCGCCGAATCTCCGATCGGCGCTGAAAACTGTGCGCCTGCAGCGCGTGGGAGGATAAATCTCCTGAGATCGTTGTCCTCCGAATCGCCCTTCATCAGCCTCCCAGTGGGGGGGGCGGACCCCCCCACCTTTGGCTGCAGCCAGGTCTGACCACTGGGGTCAGGGACCTAAGGCTGTGTCCCCCTCAGAAACAGTACCCTCTGAGGGAAGAGGTTCCACAGGGACAGACGATGGGGGTGATGCCCACGGAGGGCATAGACCCCTTCTTTAGTAGAACTGCATCTGAAAAACAGTAAAAAGAAAGAGAGAAAAAAGAACATGTTAGTAACAACGTTTATTATACTTATGATTTTAAATCATTACTAAGGAAAAACTCATAAGTCTCATTCCAATGACTGAGTTTTAAAAACTGAACCCTTGGGGGCAGGCAAGGGGCGGTGCCTAATTAACATGTTAATTTATAACTCAGTCTCAACCAATAAGATTGAGGGTTAACCCATCCTGGACTCTCCTTCCAGAAGCAGTGGAGAATTACAACACCACCCCACAATTGTCAGGGTTGGTGTATGGTTTGATTGGATTGTGTGATTATTTTATTATAAGGGTTTTAAATTGTATTTTTTTTTAAATTGGATTTGTACACTGTTTATGTTGTTGTGAGATGCCCTGAGTCTTCGGAGAGGGGCGGCATACAAATCTAAAAAATTATTATTATTATTATTATTATTATTATTATTATTATTATTATTAAAATTTTAAATTACATGGAAATCTCAGTATAGAACTGATGAGGCCACAGGCTTGAAAGGGAAGATATAAGCAACAGAAACTAGTAACATTTTAAATTATGAATTAGTTATGTATTTTTATTTTCTTTGAAACAAACTCCACATTAACTGAAATTATTTTTTTAAAACAGGCTTGTATTTAACAATCTTTGTAACAATCTTCCTGAAACGTCTTGTTAGCAAAGCAGTTTACTGGCACAATATACATGGATTAAAAAGTGTCCTGTATATACTGATAGTGAGTGATTATGGTTTTTTTTTAATAGAAACAGTAGCATTCCTGAAAAAGCAGCACCTGCAAATAAGGGAACACTGAGTTTGTGCAATCCAATAAGTAGTGCTCAGGCATTCTAATAAAGCAGTTTACAAGGAACAAGGACAAGTGGTTCTCTGTAATTTTCTTTAATAGCTCACTATCTTGAAAAGTCACTGAAAAGATTGGGGCTGACTCAATCTTGATGTAGTTATGCCTCCATTTTTAATGACAAGCAGTTATTCTGTCAATACCCGCAGGAGTTTCTTTCCATTTCTTTCTCTGCCTTAAAACAAGATCTAGGGCACTGGAGAAAGTTGGTTATTTTTATTATTTATTAAATTTATAGGCTTCCTTACTCCCAATAACAGAACAATCACACCAAAAGTGGTACTGTTATAATAAAAATCCTATTCTTTTTCCTTCCAAAAAAAAGCCATTTTTTTCACTTTGTAGTTTTTGTGTGTGTGTGCGCGCGCACATGCACAGAGAGAGAGAGAGAGAGAGAGAGAGAGAGAGAGAGAGAGAGAGACTGGTGTTTGATATTAAAGACAAAGCAGAGATTCAATTCTTTCCTGTGAAACCCATTATGATCTTAATCCACCCATTAAAGCAATAGCATTTAGACTTGTATACCACTTAACAGCCGTCTCTAAGTGGTTTTACGGAGTCAGCATATTGCCCCCAAAAATCTGGATCCTCACTTTACCCATCTCAGAAGATTTAGGGTGAGCCTGGTGAGATTTGAACTGCCAAATTGCAGCCAGCCGGCAGTCAGCAGAAATAGACTGCAGTATGGCACTCCAACCACTTGGCCACCGTTTATTAAGACTTAAATAAGGGAAAATACCAGAGGGTGAAAACCAGAAGGTTCTGGAGAACCGTAGTGAAAACGTTGAGTAATTTGGAGAACCGGTAGCAGAAATTTTGAATAGTTTGGAGAACCGGCAAATATCACCTCTGACTGCAAAATGGAGTGGGATTAGGTAATATCCTCCCCCCCCAGGAGTGGGGAGGAAATGGGGATTTTGCAGTATCCTTCCCCCAGAGTGAAGTGGGAATGGAAATTTTGAAGTATCTGTCTTCTGCTACGCCCACAGAACTGGTAGTAAAACAATTTAGATTTCACCACTGGAAAATACTGTATATCCAAATTATACCTGAAAGTTGTCAAATACAGTAAGATGTAGTATAGAAAAATGCACTCCATCTCATTGCTCTTGAAAATGTATCATCTATCATTTGCATAATACATGATTTAAGTTCATGTATCATGTTGTGTAAACTGCTGAGAGTTGTCCTATGGGGGAAGTGGATAACATGTAAATTGAATAAATAAATAAGTGAATTGTAGAGAAGGTGTTTGATGACCTTACCTTTTTCTTTTTGTTATGTGAGATATCAATATTTTCTTCCGATGCGCAGGGCTTGTCTTCTAAAGTTACATTAAATGGTCTTTTGTGTAGCATTTGGGAAGTTTGAAGATTTTGGTCACTGTGATCCAACTGTGTTTCAACAAACTGCCGTTTCAACTGACAAGCTTTTCTCCAGTTTTTAAGCATTTGAGGTATAACCGCAAAAAAAGGCAATTTCCCCTGTTTGGAACAGATAATCTTCATATGTTCAATGGTTTTCATCACCTTCATAACGTGAGCCATTTTTCCTAAGTCTTTCTTTTTGGACATCATCAATTTCTCAAGAAGTAAAGAAAACTGGTTATAGTTACAGTCTAATTCAGAAATTGTACTTCCATAATTTAAAGCGATAGTATATGGTGCCAAATCTACACACATAGAGACAGACGACTTAGATGTTTCTAACATTTTTCTTGTTTCTGAAAATTCCGCAAATTCTCTTGTGAGAAGATGAAGTGCATACGAGCAATTTAAGGCTTCTGTATAATCATAAATAGCATTCAACTCCTCCTGAAGTTCTAAGATGGAAGCCTCCACTGTTTCTAAAAGCTTATCTTTCCGATAAGACAAGAAAGCCATTTTTTCTTGGCACTGGAACAGTTCTTGTAGAAGTGATAAATCAAACCATAGTAAACTACGAAATCGCGGATTACCTCCTTGTTTTGCTATTGAGTTTTTAAGAAAAAAAATAGTTTCACACATCATTGCCAATTCAGTATATATTTCAATAGCTTCCGGCTTCAGAATGACAGGTTTAACTCCTCCATTCTTCATGAAGTCCAATATATTTTCTTGAGTTATCAATATGGTTACATCCTCCTCCTGTAAAATCTGAAAATTCTTTTTCAGCATTTCCATCTGCACTGTACATTCACCCATGAGTTGTTGCAGTCTTTCAATATCGGCAGACTGTGCTTCATCCAAGATTTCACTTATGTTGCAACTATCTTGTAAAGTTAGAGATTTCCCAATGAAGCAATTTGCATTGTGTTGAGAGCAAGCATCTATACAGTCTTCCACATATTTCTCAGTATATCCTCCAAAAGTTCTATTATCATCATTTCCACATCCAGAATTTTCCATCATACGCTCATAAATATCAAAGAGCTTAGTCTCAGCAATTTCATATATCTGGAGCATTTCTTTTCCATCCTTTGAATCGTTATTTCTTTCTTGCCAAACAAGATGTTTAGCAGCATCAAAAAATATATGTTCCAGACCAAATAATGAAGTTTTAAGATTAAACTCTTCATCAGTACATGTCTTTACAAATTCTGTTTTTTTACCAATAATCTCAATAATAACCCAGAGATGATTATCTTTTTCAGCACTCAAATTCATGCCTGGAAGGCTTTTAGATATATTTATTAAATCCATTGTACTTTTTCTTGAATTTTCTAGATCTTCTATAGAATCTCCAAAGTTAGCTCCACACGTGAAAGGCACAGATAAAAAAAAATCAGATAAATTGGAAATCTGTTTCATTACTGATTCACACTCCTCTATTTCTCGCCTTATTTTCAACAAGCAATAATAAGAATTATTCTCAGATATAGTGTTTTCAAAAGCTTCCATTAATTGCTTGTGGTAGATTTGTAATTCATTAAGGGCATTGTATTTTAATCTCATCTGAAAAGCAGGATATAAATTTGATTGCTGTTGATAACCTGAATGGCCACCAAACAGTTCACTATGCAGTGAATCGTCATACCAAAGCAAACTTCGAAAAGTTGGCTCACCTTTTAAGAATCTTTTCTTATTCTCTATAAATTCCATTGTTTCCATTATAATTTGCAGCTCAACTAATGCTTCTATAGCACAAGGGTTTAATTTCTGACTCGCTTGCATATTTCCATTAGCACTTCCAAATATTTCCCTAGAAATCAGAGCATGCTCAAAAGAACAACCTTGTTTTTTTTCAAAAGCTGTAATGAACAAAGGAAGAGCACTTTTGCAGTATGAAACCTGTTCCTGCAATATATTCAGGGATGAAGTTTCATCTGCTTTTTGTAAGATCTCTGATATTTCAGTGTTGAAATCACAGGATTTTAGATCAATTCTTACTTTGGAAAGTTTGATGTGATCACTGAATTCATGGCAATGATCAGAAGAGGTGCTTGAAAAGTAAAGTTCATTTTGCTTGGCCTTGGTACTAGTGAAGGTTTTGTTTGTTTTATGATCAGAGGCATAAGCACTGCATGAGGAAGTCTGTCTGCATGTGGATTCCCTATGTGTATAATTTATTTGTTTCAGGTTTTTCTGCCTTAAATCTAGGTTATTTAATGACCACAGAGGAGTGTCATGAATTATATCTAGTCTTTCAGTTGCAGAGTAAGTCATAGTTTCTGATAGTTCTCTTTCCTTTACATTTTCCTCTTCAAATTTCTGTAATACACAATGATGAGATGATTGGCACAAATTATTATCTTCAAAGGATGAAGGAGATAACAGATCATCACTAGATGGTAATCCGTTAGTATTCCCTTGGTGTTCAATTGACTTGCTCAATGATTTAAAATGCCTATTCTCCACAGTATATATTTCTTGTTCGGTTGTTTGACACAATGTGTTAAGGCACGAATGTTCCAATTTTGAAAACTCCTGTTTACAATGAGAATCTAGTTTTTGCTTTTGTCTATTGGAAGATTCTGCTGGGATTTCAGAGCAATTCGTATCTATATTTTTGTTTGATGAATTATTTGTTTTTAATAACAATGACCCACTGTTATGGATTTCTGGAGTCAATTGAACCACAGAGGTTTTAGCATTAAAGTTTTCTTCTGTTAAAGGCCAACTTGCCAATGAAGCAGGACACTTGCCAGTACTAAAAATTGTGTTTTCTTCCTGTAATGCAGCTATTTCCAGAGTTTCTTTGTCATTGCTTGCTTTTTTCAAATTAGGACAAGAAATAACATCTGACTGGAAAACATTTATTTTTGCAGTCGATTCAATAGTTGGTTGAATTGATGTAGCAATTTTAACAGCACTCATCTTTACATATTTGAACATTTCATCATCATTTGTTTGCAAGCTTTGACAGACAGTTAATTCCTTTCTGATCATTGAAGAGTTAAATTGATTTCCATCTGTTTTGTCTGTACAGCTATTGGTGTCAGAACTCAAAGTGCACTTGTTTTCCATGGCTGTAATTACATTCTCTTGATTCTTTTTTTGTGTATTTGCAAAAAGGCCTTCCCCAGCAAATCTCTTTTTGTTGCACATGATAGGCTCAGTGCCAAGTGGCTCTATGCTTTTAATTTCTGAAATATCTAATATAGCATTCTTTTCAGAGACTGTTTTTATTGCTTTATATTTTGCACAATTGCTGTTAAAAGATACATCTGTATGGCAATCTGGTGTTTCAAAAGAATCTAACACTAATGTATCATTTGGTAAGGTATATTTTACACTATCTGGAGTTTTAATTCCAGCTTTTGTCACTGTTTTTAACCTCGGGACACTTTTCCGAGCTTTTCTTAGGTGAAACTTTACACCAATTTTTTGACGTGGGCATTTGGTTTTGCACAATGCTTCAGTGTTGTCAAGGGCACTTAAAATATTCTTAATATGTTTTTCAGGCTGCTCGGTTTTTTTAAACTGTCCCTTGGATAGTGAAGAAATCTGGGGTCGAGACTGTATGTTGAGTTCTTTCTTTTTGTGATATGGTTTGGAATTTTGCCGTCCCTTCGAGTATTTTTTCTTTTTCCCCAGTCTTGACCACTTAATACATTTCTTGAGTGCTGAAGATTTAGTTGTACATTTTTTCATTTTAGATTCCAATTTTGACTGGAGTGTATTGGTTATTGTGATTTGTAAATCAGGGCATGGAAATGTATTCAATAACCCAGTTTTTCTTTCCTCCTCAGATTTCTCCCTATATAAAGAATTATCTTTATTTGTCTTCAAAGTTGAATTTTTGGAAAGTTTTATGTTCGAGCCAGGTTTTCCAAACAGATGATCCCAATCTAAACGTGATTGTAAATAATAATAGACATTCTCTTTACTAATATTTCCATGATTATGTGGCTCGTGCCACACTGAGAGACCTTTCTTACAATCTTCTAGCACATTTTTAATCTCACCACAAATGTCATCACTTTCCATCTCTAAATCTTGCCCAAATATTTCAGAAACTTGACTGCAAAAACTGGCATTTGAAGATTTATTTTCAAATTGTTTGTTGAATTCCATATTTCCCATAGATATAGGAACTGATGTGAGTAACACTGTTTGATTTACTTTCTGGTGACCTCTCAAGTCATTATTTTTAGTAGGCAATGTTTGCAATTCTTCAAACTTCTCTTTGCAATGTTCTGTGTTTATTAGCTCTGTTTCTATTAACAAGCTTCTTTGAAGATTCAAGTTAAAACCAAAATCTGTGTTTTCTAAATCTAAAGTATCTGAATTTTTTGATGTTTCTGTATAATTGTTCATGTTATCTGTTGGTTTCAAAACCTTATCAGGTTTTTTCTTTTTTATTGATATTTCTGTTGCATTTTTAAATGCAGTTTTTGTTGCAGATTTATACTTTTTGCCTTCTTGTCCACATGGAACTTTCTCTTTTAATTGCTTTACATGTATTTTATTAAAGCATGTTTCCCCTGTATTGTTTGTTTCACAGTTTTTTTGCCCTTCAGTAAATAAGGTATTACATACCCTATTCTCCAAACTATTTGTGTCTAACAATTCTGGCTTGGAAAAACACATACTTTTTTCACTAGGGCCTCTTATAACAGCATCAGAAGAATGATACCCAATGCTCTCCATATTGCTAATTCTTTCGGAAGATTTTTCTTTGATACTATTTACTGCATAATCATTATTTAGGGAGTTATTTTCCTTTTTAGGTGTTAAATATATTTGCTTATCTTTTTTATTGCTTTCAGCCATGTTGGAGTTTTTAGATTTTAGATTTAAAATGTTTAGAGCTTGACATTTATTTTGTTCCAAATTCTCCAATGTGATTTGATCTGAAGGCTGTTCACAAGCAACCATTTTTTTACAGCAGACATACTTAAAAGTATTACCACAATGCTCTGCTTTGGATGATGTAAAATTGTTTGTAGCACATTTAGTGTCAAGTTGAATAGAATGCTCTATTTCAGAAGGAAAAATATAATCCCCTTGAAACTGGCTATCCATTTCTCCTCGATTGTGTTTCTTGTCTTTGCTAGATGTTACATTGTCAGGACTTAGTTTGCATGTGCTTATACTGGTGTTTTTACAAAAAGGAGGTTTCATTGTAAGTTCTTCATTTTGCTTTGCCACATCCTGTTCTCTTCTTGTTAATCTTGGATCTTTAATTAACCTTGAAGTAGTTACAGTACTTGAACCAATTTCCCGGTCAGAAACATATTCTGGATTTATTTTTGAACTATTCTTCTTATCATCTCCCACGTGTTCACCTCTGATGGCTTCCATATCAGATTTACATGGAACACCTGCTTTCATTTGTGTTAAATCCCATCTTGTAGCTGACTTGTGGGGTTTTTTACAGTGAGTTTTGTCTTCAGAATCATTCCAGTTCTGTATGTTTTTAGAAAAAGAAGAAACTTCTCCAGATACATACATTTCTAATGGTTTTCTGAAATGTTCGTAGATGAGTTGACTTTTACCTATCCTTGTCACCCGTGTACAGTTTTCCAAAGGGATAACTCCTCCTGTTAATGAAAGAGAAAGATGATTTTTGAGGATAATAATATTTTATCTAAGGGAGAAAAAACATATTTTAACCAAATAGGTAGTTATTTCTGACTCCTTGATAGACGATGGGCTAATTTCCAGATCTCAGAGTACTAGCTATGAACTTAAATGCAGAAGCTAAGAAGAAGACATGAAACAATTTCTATAACATGAAAAATGAGCATAAAAGCTAAAAAAAAAAAGGCTTACCAGTGTGCTTGGGTAATCTTTTAAGTTTACACTTCAAAAATTCAGCACCTCCCTTCTGATTAACAGATTTTACATGTATTACAGCATATGGAAGACATTGCCTAGGCTTATCCACAGGTTTTGAATGTTCATTATATTCATAAAAATATACCTGGAAGTATTGTAAGAACATAAAAATAAGTTCCTGGATAATTAACTTTAAACTTAATCAAAGACCAAAATTAGTGACCACATTGTGATCAACTATCAACAAAATGAGTTGTAAAACTTTAAATATTTTGTAGCACATCTCTCTTATAAAAAGTATCAGGCACAAAATGTACTGTTTTTGTGAAAAGATTAAAGTACAGTGGAACCCCGACATAAGAGCTGCTCTACTTAAGAGCAACTCGAGATAAGAGCTGGGAGGGGAGAGATATTTTTGTTCTACTTACAAGCCCAAATTCGAGATACAAGCGCCAAGGAGCTGTCTCCTGAAGCCAAACGCTAACTTCCGCGTTCGGCTTCAGGAGACAGCTGCGAAGCGGCGCGCGTGTTTTAAAAGGTTGCAGCCGGCCTGGGGGGCTCGGGGGGGGTGCTTGCAGCTTTCTTTCTTGCTCTTTTTCTTTCTCTCTTTTACCTTCCCTTCCTCTATTTCTTCTTTTCTTTCTCCTTCCCACCTTCTTCCCTCCCTCCCTTCACTCATTCCTCTCTTACTCTCCCCTTTCATAAGTTTCCTTGCTTCCTTCCTCTGTTCCTGTCCCTTCCCCCTTTCTTTCTTTCTTTCTTTCTTTCTTGCTTTCTTTCTTTCTTTCTTGCTCTTTTTCTTTCTCTCTTTTACCTTCCCTTCCTCTATTTCTTCTTTTCTTTCTCCTTCCCACCTTCTTCCCTCCCTCCCTCCCTTCACTCATTCCTCTCTTACTCTCCCCTTTCATAAGTTTCCTTGCTTCCTTCCTCTGTTCCTGTCCCTTCCCTCTTTCCTTCCTTCCTTCCCACCCTCCGTCCATTCATTCACCCATTCCTCTCTTGATCGCTTAAAGCCGGTCCCTGGTGCAAAAAGGGTTGGGGACCTCTGTCCTACAGGATTGGGTGGCAGAGAAGTTGAACATATGTAAATTTAAAAGTTTAAGAAAGTTTACAAGTTAAGTGAAAGAAACTTCATTATTCATTTATATGTACATGTACATTTCTTCATTAAAAACATGTCTTTCTGCATAATTTAGACTAACTTTGTGAGTTTTTTGAGGGCTGGAACCAATTAAAATTATTTACATTAATTCCTATGGGGAAAAGTCGTTCGAGATAAGAGCTGCTCGACTTAAGAGCCCAGGTCCGGAACGAATTAAACTCGTATCTCGAGGTACCACTGTATAGGGGTGTCAATCTTGATCATGCCGCAGGCCGGATCGTGACATATCATGATGTTTTTGCCTTTGAGGAGCAGGGAGAGAAATGGGCTGTATCTGGCCCATGGGCCACCAGTTTGACCTAGTATGGGCTGCCAGGTCTCATCTAATATGACAATTTGTCTCACATGTTTTCTAATTTTAATATAAAATTATTTGCTGAAGATTTAGGAAATTCAGGATGTAATGTCTGTGGAAAATATTTAATAATATCTCAGAAGTGAAGCAGAATTTAAAATCCCCCTTCATCTATCACACGTGTGACAATATTCATCCTCTATTACATCCTTATGGCATATATAGTTTCTTATTTTTTTACAGAAGCAGACAATGAATTCAAAGAAAGACTGTATCTACTTTGTACAACACATCAGCATCCAACTAATTTCTATATGGCTTGAGATCAGATTTTCTGATAGCCTCTACCCATCCAATTTGATCCAGTAGCTCAATAAGTGTATGCTGCAGATCTTGTCAGCCAAAATGTGTTGACTGACAGAAAATCAGTCCATGCTGTAGTCCATGCTTTGTGGAATATTCTCCGTTTGGAGATTAAAATAGTCAAAACTTTTTAACCTTTTGAACACTTTAAAAAAATGACTATGTCTGTGGTTTGGAATGTGTTAGGGCGCTGCTGCTTGATTTGACTTATGACCCTTCCTCGAACAGTTATGACTGCCATACTATCTTTGTGGTGACATGATCATATTTCAGGTGCTTGGAAACTGGCTTATTATTATTATTATTATTATTATTATTATTATTATTATTATTATTATTTATTAGATTGGTATGCATTTATGACTGACTGCAGTATCCCACAGTCACTTTTTTGCAAACTTTTTTGCTGTTTTCTGGCAAAAAAAATGCATGTTGGATAAGTTGGATTCAGATTTATAGCCATACTGTGACTCACTTTGTGACATCTAAAAATGGTCATAAAATTGATACTGGCCATGTGGTGACTCAATGTGCGACTGCAACGATTTAGAACCAAAATTCCAGACTCAATTGTGGTTGTAAGTCATGGACTACCTGTAAAGAGGCAGTTTTTATTATACCTGTCCTGGCTAGTAAAATATATATTGTGGCTCTTATATTGTGGGACATTTGCATACCAACAATGGCTGAATGATGAACAGAAACAACCCAACCACAAAAATAACTCTAGGTATTTTATGATAATTTTTTCCTGCACTGAATCACTCCATAGGCCAGGATAAAATTTCCAGTTTTCCAAATGTTAATCTTTAGCACAATTAGTTACTGAAAATACCAGCCCTTGATTCTTCATGTGAAATGCTAGATATTATCCCTGCTGAAGAGTCCAGGAAGAGGGTCTTCTTTATAATGAAGTCAGACATCTTCCTCTCCAAATACTTTTTGTTTAGCTAAATGTTATATAAGACTTTATTCAAGTTTTGATATAGTTTCTGAATATATTGTTTCTAAATTGTACACCCTTCATTAAAATAAAATTATTATAAACTTTAAAAATGAAATAACTTCAAAAAATAGAAATATGGGGCATCATGCTTTATCTTGTCAATAATAAAATCACTAAAATATTGCTTACCAAAGACCCAGTAGCTTGATCCTCCAAAGAATCCTTAAGTGTAGGAGGAATTCTAGACATATGGCAATCAAAGTTTGGAGTTGGGTCCAGTACACTTTTCTTTTGGCCTTTAGGTGGTTGAACCTTTTTAACTTTTCCTAAAAGAACCTAAAAATACAAAGCAAACAAAATCTTTTCAGTGTTATGTATGTATGTATGTAAGTATGTATGTATGTATGTATGTATGTATGTATGTATATATAAAATCTACGAAAATATCTATGTGTGTGTGTGTGTGTATATATATATGTATGTATGTATGTATGTATCTATATATCTATATCTATATCTATATCTATATATATATATATATACACATACACACACACACACATACATACATACATACATACATACATACATACATACATACATACATACCTTGTTTTACGAACTTAATTGGTTCCGGGAGGAGGTTCGTAAGGCAAAAAGTTTGTAAGACGAAACAATGTTTCACATAGGAAACAATGTAAAATCAATTAATGCGTGCCGCCCGGCTGTCACCTTTATTTTATTTATTTTATTTATTAGATTTGTATGCCGCCCCTCTCCGAAGACTCGGGGCGGCTAACAACAATATAAAAAGACAATGTAAACAAATCTAATATTAAAAATAATCTTAAAAACCCCAATTTAAAGAACCACTCACACATACATCATCCATGGGAAACCCCATCTCCTGACTTCCGCGTTTTTGCGATGCTGTAGGGAAATCCCAGGAGGGGAACCCCAGGATCGCAAAAATGGGCGCTCCACTGGCAACGGAAGTCTGGAGATGGGGTTTCCCAGCGAGGGAAGCCTCAGCGAAATCGCATCATCTCAAAAACACAGAAGTCCTCGAAACCCCACCTCCGGACTTCTGTGTTTTTGCACTCATGGAACTCAAGAGAGGAGAAAGCGCCCGTTTTTGTGTTGCTGGGATTCTCCTGAGATTTCCCTACAGCATCGCAAAAACGCGGAAGTCAGGAGGTGAGGTTTCCCATGGAGGGGAGCCTCAGGGGAATCCCAGGATCGCAAAAACGGGCGCCCCGCTGGCAACAGAAGTCTGGAGGTGGGGTTTCCCAGCGAGGGAAGCCTCAGTGAAATCGCAATTCCCCCATGCCTGGCGATATAGGTGGGTCTTAAGCAATTTACAAAAGACAAGGAGGGTGGGGGCAGTTCTAATATCTGGGGGGAATTGATTCCAGAGGGCCGGGGCCGCCAGAGAAGGCTCTTCCCCTGGGGCCCGCCAGATGACATTGTTTAGTCGACGGGACCTGGAGAAGGCCAACTCTGTGGGACCTTATCGGCCACTGGGATTCGTGCGGCAGAAGATGGCCCCAGAGGTATTCTGGTCCGATGCCATGTAGGGCTTTATAGGTCAATACCAACACTTTGAATTGTGACCGGAAACTGATCGTCAGCCAATGCAAGCCACGGAGTGTTGGAGAGATGTGGGCGAACCTAGGTAACCACACAGTAGCTTTCACGGCCACATTCTGCATGATCTGAAGTTTCCAGACACTTTTCAAAGGTAGCCCCATGTAGAGAGCATTGCAGTAGTCGAATCTTGAGGTGATGAGTGCATGAGTGACTATGAGCAATGACTCACTGTCCAAAATAGGGTCGCAACTGGTGCACCAGGCGAACCTGTGCAAACGCCCTCCTCGCCAGAGCCGAAAGATGATGTTCCAATGTTAGCTGTGGATCGAGGACGCCCAAGTTGCGGACCCTCTCCAAGGGGAGCAATAAATCCCCCCCAGGTAATGGACAGACAGATGGAATTGTCCTTGGGAGGCAAAGCCCACAACCACTCCGTCTTGTCGGGGTTGAGTTTGAGCTTGTTGACACCCATCCAGACCCCTACAGCCTCTAGGCACATCACTTCCACTGCTTCGCTGCTGGACATGGAGTGGAGATGTAGAACTGGGTATCATCAGCATACTGATGATACCTCACTCCATGCCCTTGGATGATGTCACCCAGCAGTTTCATCTATATATTAAATAGCAGGGGGGAGAGGACCGACCCCTGAGGCACCCCACAACGGAGAGACCTAGAGGTCAACCTCTGACCCCCCACTAACACCGACTACGACCAACCAGAGAGGTAGGAGTAGAACCACTGAAGAACAGTGCCTCCCACTCCCAACCCTTCCAGCCGGCGCAGAAGGATACCATGGTTGATGGTATCGAAAGCCGCTAAGAGGTCAAGAAGCACCAGGACAGAGGACAAGCCCCTGTCCTGGGCCCACCAGAGACATCCATCAGTGCAATCAAAGCAGTTTCCATGCTGTAGCCAGGCCTGAATTCTGACTGTTGAGGGCCTAGATAATCGGTTTCTTCCAAGGACTGCTGGAGTTCGAGCGCCACCACCTTCTCAACAATCTTCCCCATAGAGGGGAGGTTGGAGACTGGACGGTAGTTATTAAGCACGGCTGGGTCCAGGCTTCTTGAGGAGAGGGCACAAAAGTGCCTCCTTATAGGGAACTGGGAAGGACCCCCTCCCCAAAGAAGCGTTGACCATCTCCTGGACCCAGCTCCATGTCACCTCTCAGCTGGCTGAAACCAACCAAGAGGGACACAGATACAATAAGCAGGTAATATAGTTTATAAATGCCCATTTTAAACTTAAAGTCAAAGTTTTAAAATGGTTTGGAAAAAAATCCTTCCACAGAATAAATGCTGCTTCAGGATTGAAACCAATGATTCCCCACATTAGAGAATAATTGCTTTAATGTTTTAAAATATATAGATATATAAAGACTTACCCTGAATATAATGATATTTTCTACTGGAAATGAATGTTTGGATGCATAATTCAAAGCAATATCCACATATCGGAACAAATAAACTCCAAACTGAGGATTTCCTAGTTCTTTCATAATGTTTATTTCTCTTTTGGAATCACCAGTACATAGGCCATTCTGACAAATTTGTTGCACTTCATTTCTAGAGACAACTAAAAAGCTAGAGAGTTCTTTATCTTGTCTTCCTTCTTCACGCAATTCAGTCCTAACAATAAAAAAAAAGATGTTTTCAAGGCAGGTTCCACTCTTTATGCAATTTAATTGAAAAAAGTAGCAATCAATTTTGTTGTTTCCCAGTAATATACTCTAAATTCCCCCTTTTAAGAGAAATGTCTCTGGACCTCTCCATATAAAGCTTCTCAGTATAAATTAATTATTGCAGTAGCTGAAATAGCAACTATTTTCATATTAACTTTTATTATATTCTTGCTGCTATCCAATTATGGATTTCATATTATGGAGTCTTCGGAGTCTTATGGAGATTTCATATTATGGAGTCTTCGGAGAGGGGCGGCATACAAATCCAAATAATAAATAAAATAAATATTGGTGCCAGGTCACTCCATAACTGAAGTATTAGCCCGATACACTTCATTTCTTCTGCATTCATTATCTTAACATTTGATACAAATCATACATTTTTATTTATTGCAATTATTTATATCTTCTATTAAATCCACTAGAATGGATGCTATACCTGATTTTAGAGGGAAAGCTTTTAGTTTTAGAGCAAAGGTTATAGTAATTTATAATCAAATAGGATCTCCTGAATTTGTCCAGTACAATTTTCTAGGGACGTTATTAAGAATTCCCTACTCTGTAAATTGTGTGGATTCTAAGGACAGAAATTTGAATTCAACTCATCAGAAATGTTCATTTAATGTTGTTTTTCCAGGCACTTCCCTAGTTGACATTACAATACTGTATAATATTTTTGTCCACCTTTGGAGGAACTTGTATTATAACTTATTTGTTCAATATTTAGTTTCAATTGGCTTTAGTGGAATGAATGAGAATCCTTAATTAAGTTGGCACCTGGAAAAATCTAGATAATTTACTGTATTCACACTGTATGAAATTGTTCTGCTTGGAAGAATTTTCTCCACTGAATGTGACCTTGACTCAATGGAACTGGGTAGATTGTTTTCATAATAAGCGATAAAGAAGAGCTGAGAATTGGAGGAAAATATTCCTGACTTAAACTTCATATGAACCTGAAAGGGGGAGAAAGAAAGAAAAAGAAAAAAGACAGACTGATTGATTCTTTTGAGGCATTTTGGCTTTTGGGCTGTATAAAGTTAAATTGAACAGCTGGACGAAGTCTTTTGCATACTAAACTTGGATGAGATGGAAGAAATAAGAGATCTATGTAAGGATATATTCAGAGACATTAAAGAGTGGGAAGAAGGAAACAGAAACAACATTTTTTTTTACTGAAAGTCTTAAATAATTGCAAGGAATTTCAATACAAGACTATAGCAGGAGACAGGAATACAGTAATACCTCAACTTATAAATTTAATTGGTGCCGGGAGGAGGCTCGTAAGTCGAAAAGCTCGTAAGTCGAAACATTATTTCCCATAGGAATCAATGGAAAAGCGATTAATGAGTGCAAGCCCAAAAATCAAAATCAGCTAGCGGGGGGGGGGGGGGGGGCGGCCAGGTCCAGCTCCCGCCACTGATGCAGTTGCAGAGCCGCGCCCCCCTGATGGCGTTCGGCGGCTTCCGAAGCGGTGCTGGGCGAAAGAGGGCGGGCGGGCAGCAGCAGAAGGCGAGAGGTGCCTCTTCGCACGCTCGATCTGCAGCGGGGGCGTCCTTGGCCCAAGGACCTCAGGGGTTGGGGGCGAGCAGATTGAGCGCGCGAAGAGGCACCTCTCACCTTCCGCCACTGCCCGCCCGCCCTCTTTTGCCCAGCGCCGCTTCGGAAGCCGCTGAACGCCGTCAGGGGGGCGCGACGCTTTGTTCCCGCAGCCACCTCGCGTGGCTCTGCAACTGCATCAGCGGCGGGAGCCGGACCCGGCCGCCACCCCCTCCCCTGCTAGCTGATTTTGATTTTTGGGCTTGCACGCATTAATCGCTTTTCCATTGATTCCTATGGGAAATAATGTTTCGACTTACGAGCTTTTTGACTTATGAGCCTCCTCCCGGCACCAATTAAATTTGTAAGTCGAGGTATTACTGTATTCCTGTCTCCTGCTATAGTCTTGTATTGAAATTCCTTGCAATTATTTAAGACTTTCAGTTAAAAAAAAATGTTGTTTCTGTTTCCTTCTTCCCACTCTTTAATGTCTCTGAATATATCCTTACATAGATCTCTTATTTCTTCCATCTCATCCAAGTTTAGTATGCAAAAGACTTGTTCATATTTTGGGGATGTTTTTCTATCTCGATGGCTTCCATGATTATTCTTTTGCTGTAGTGTTCTGTTTTGGAAATTAATTTGGTACTGTCAAAATCAATTTCATGTCCTGTAGTTTTGAAGTGTTGGAAAAGGGAGGAGGTTTTTTCTTTTTTCTTTAATGCATTCTTATGTTCTGCATTAAAGAAAAAAGAAAAAACCTCCTCCCTTTTCCAACACTTCAAAACTACAGGACATGAAATTGATTTTGACAGTACCAAATTAATTTCCAAAACAGAACACTACAGCAAAAGAATAATCATGGAAGCCATCGAGATAGAAAAACATCCCCAAAATATGAACAAGCGGGATGATACCTCTCGCTTACCAGACATCTGGAAACCAGCCCTCAAACGTATCCCAGCCATAGAAACCAGACTCAGAACACACATTGTAAAACAATCAAGTAGCCTGCAAGTTCCAACTACTCAGGATATCACGCCTAATCTACAACCATTAACTAATCAGCATACCTCAGCTACATCAATGACCCCAATTGTTACCCCACTGACTCACCAGGAAGTTTCTACACAGCAGGCAATTGCTGAGCCATCAAACCACACCCAGCCACCAGTATTTATAGAAGGAAGGCAGCTCAGGTCTCGCAGTGTTCGCCTTAGAACAAGGACAGAAACACCAGCCTGAAGATGATGAGTGAGACCTTGTCGAAACGTCGCCAGAAATTTCCAAATCCTACACGGGAAGAAACCCGAATATACCAAGACCGCCATACCTGTACCCGTGAAAATCTACGAAAACATATATATGTATGTATGTATGTATATATACAGTGATCCCCCGGGTATTGCGACCCCGATCATTGCGAAATGGCTATATGGCGATTTTGCAACCCGGAAGTAAAAACACCATCTGCGCATACACGCCCTTTTTTCTATGGGCACGCATGTGTAGATGGCGCCGGGCAGATCAGCTGCTGGGCGACTTCCCTAGGTCTTCCCCCTCTTGCTGGCGGGAGGGCGAGCGGCGGGCATCAGCGAGGAGTTTCCCCACTGCCCATGCAAACTCCTCGCTGCCGCCCCGCCCGCCCTTCGCCCGCCCACGCCGTTCATTCTCGCCGCTTCCCAGCTGAGTCCTGAAGCGAATTGGCTTCAGGACTCAGCTGGGAAGCGGCGCGAGCGAACGGCTTGTCCGCCGCCCGCCCGCCCGCCCTTCGCCCGCCCGCCCTTCGCCCGCCCACGCCGTTCATTCTCGCCGCTTCCCAGCTGAGTTCTGAAGCGAATTGGCTTCAGGACTCAGCTGGGAAGCGGCGCGAGCGAGCGGGGCAAGCGAACGGCTTGTCCGCCGCCTGCCTGCCCGCGCGCCCCGCCCTTCGCCCGCCCACGCCGTTCATTCTCGCTGCTTCCCAGCTGAGTCCTGAAGCGAATTCGCTTCAGGACTCAGCTGGGAAGCGGCGCGAGCGAGCGGCGCGAGCAAACGGCTTGTCCGCCGCCCGCCCGCCCTTCGCCCGCCCACACCGTTCATTCTCGCCGCTTCCCAGCTGAGTCCTGAAGCGAATTCGCTTCAGGACTCAGCTGGGAAGTGGCGCGAGCGAGCAGCGTGGGCGGGCGAAGGGCGGGGCGAGCGGCAGCGAGGAGTTTGCGTGGGCGGTGGGGAAACCCCAGCGCCGCTTCCCAGCTGAGTCCCCTTCCCAGGAACCCCAATCTTCGGCTCCTCGCTAGCGCTGCGGAAGTAAAAACACCATCTGCGCATGCGCAGGTGGTGTTTTTACTTCCGCAGCGCTACTTCGCGAAAACCCAATCATTGCTAGGGGTCCTGGAACGGAACCCTCGCAATGATCGGGGGATCACTGTATATATATATGTGTGTAGATTGTTTTGAGTTTGGGTTTTGCCCCGTGTAATATTTTGCATGTCTATGCGACGTTTCGTTGAAATAGTTTGTTTGCAACTGCCATTTGTTCCTTATAAATAGTGTGTGTGGGGGGGGGGGGAGATTTGGTTTGAATGTAGCAAATAGATTGGGTGGCTATGTTTTAATGATTTGATTGGTTGGTGGAATCACATTTAGTTGAAGGATTGATATGGTGATGATTATGATGTTTTTTTGTTTAGGGCTGGTTTCTAAATTTCTGGTAGGCGGGACGTGTCATCACGTTTATTCATACAGAGGAGGTGCTTTTCTATCGCTATGGCTTCCATGATTATTCTTTTATATACGTGTTCTGTTTTGGAAAGTATCTCAATTTGTTGAGAAGATTCATGAGGAAAAATTCAATCATGGGCAAAAAGACCATTCAGTAAAATTGTTAATGATCTGTATTTTTTGCATTACAACAGTTCACCTTTTTGCAATGTATTCTTCTTCCAAATCTTTATTATGAACCATTTCTATTTTATGAAACTGCCATAAAGATTCCAAATGGCATTGTATATCAAGGCAATTTTCATTCAGCCGTTGTTTAATCTCATTATAATCCCTCTGATTAGCAAGGCACTCTGTTAAAAAATCTAAACATAAAGAAAAGGAAACAAAAAATATTTTAAAAATCAGCATTCTCACCATGATAGGGAGTACTGTAATTCTACAAAGATAATTTTAAATGTTTCAAACTTAAGAATCGTGGTAGAACAGTGCCTTGTATTGCAGGCTAACTGTGCCCACTGCCAGTAATTCGATACTGACTGGTTCAAGGTTAACCCAGCCTTCCATCCTTCCGAGATCCATAAAATGAGGACCCAGATTGTTGAGGGATTGTTGGTTTGCTGTCACTATTGTAAAGCATCACAGGGCATACATCTAAGTGCTATTGTAATTGCCAATTTGGAAAATTTCCAGAAAAAAATACTTTTCTAGCAATAAACGTTAGGAGAAATAATTGAGGAAATATCTTTATCAAGATCTTTAAAATACATAATCTTATTTCAACTAAAGAAATTTGCAATGATTTCATCATTGGCTGTATTTTTGCTTTTAACAGAACATAAGCTTTCTATATTATAATAAGAACATGCATTGCAATTAAGGAATCTTCACACTCTAATTTAAAACTTATTCTTCCTCAGCGAAGACCCTGTATTAAAAGAAACTACAGCAGGTTTTAATTGTACATTACAAGAATATATAAGAATTAAATAAATCTACCACTTTCTACAATAGGAATGGACACTTATTCAAATTAAGTCTTCTGATTCTTTTTGCAGGTTTAAGCTAACCAAATTCAATCATAAAATAACTTAATGTTTTTCTTAATGGGACCACACTGTCTCCAAACATGCTTTGTATTGTTCCTTCTTTGGTGGGAGTATTTTCAAATTCTAGCTGTTCCTATTTTTTCTGCACACAGAATGTTCCGTTTATTCTTTTAACTATGTTTTACCTTGTTCTTTGAATAAGCCTCTTTGCCATAGTTCCATCTAAGCTGAGCAGTGAGCAATCGCTCACTTAAAAATCATCATCAACTCAGAGTTTTCCAAACCTGCCCAGAAGCCGAGAGGGAAATTTTATTATTATTTCTGTGTCGCCCAGTCCCGAAGGGATTGTCGCTCAGACACTATACTTTTCCGCCCACCCCCAAAAAAATTTAGAGAGAACACTGCTCTTTGCAATTAAAAAAAATGCACATAGTCCAATCAAGGCCAAGACCATGAATGTATGATGCCAGTATTTGAATTAGGAACCTCGTAGTCGGAGTCCAAAATCAGACAAAAGAAAACAACTGAAACCGCAGCTATAGTAGAAGAAACTGCAGTACAATACTTCTGGATAGGTCTATGTAGAGAATAAGGAAAATAATTTTGATGGAAATTTATGGGATTACCTAGACCAGTGATGGCGAACCTATGACATCAGCACTGACACGCATAGCCATTTTCAGTGACACGCGGCCACTAAGGAAGTCAGGTGTCCATTTTTCCAGATGAAGAAATATCGTCGCTTTGTGTTCTCTTTCATTGAGTGAGCCGATTCTTTCCATTACAATGAAACCTGTTCCTTCCAAAGAGCCCCTTCCGGGAACGGAGCTGGGCCGAAGGGGTTTTTCTACTCGTTTCCAAGGGAGCAATACTGCGGTTTGTCCAGCAGATGGCATTACGATCCCATTCATCGCTCGCGCAGAAAATGGGTCTTCTAAGCACGAAGTCGCCGCCTTTTGTCTTACTGTCTCTCGGGGATCATTAAGTCTCCACCATCAGACATTACGGGGAACACGCAGCTTCCCAATGTTTGGGAGTGGGCAGGTGAAAGAGGGCCGTCAGATGCTGCACAAAACGCGGGACTTCTCGAGATCCAGGTCGACCTCGACCGGATTTTAAATCTTCGAACCAACTGCGGTTCAGAAATTTCAAACAATGGGAGGAACGATGGAGGGATTTGGGGCGCCCGCACGTGGAGGGGGGACGTTCCCGTAGCTCTTCCATTTGCTCTTCCGGATGAAGCTCCCCCTCCCTCTGTTCGATTTTCTATGCCAGGAATTGGGCAACGGAGGCAACTGGCGGAGCAGCCTTTGCTTACTTCCCGCAGCTTCAGCTACGCGCGGGCTGGAGAGGGCCTTCCTCCTTGGGCTATTCCCGCTTCTCACCAGAAAGAGAGAGGCTGGGCTGCCCTTTGACGTGCCCCCCCTTTTCAAAGCCCATGGGATCTTTCTTTTTTTCTTCTTTTTTCTTTCTTTCTTTCATTCTCTCTTTTTCTCTTTCTTTCTCTCTCTCCTTCCTTCTTTCTCTGTCTCTTTCTTTCTGTCTTCCTACCATCTTTCTCTCTCTCCTTTGTTTCTCTCTCTTTCTCTCTCTCCCACTTTGTTTCTTTCTATCTTCCTTCCTTCTTACCTTTCTTTTTTCTCTCTCCTTCCTTCCTTACTTTTTTCTCTCTTTTATTCTCTCTTCCGTCCTTCCCTCCTTCATTTTTTCCATCTCTCTCTCTTTTTCTTTCTTTCTAACTTCTTACCATCTTTCTTTCTTTCTTTCCTTTCTTTCTCTCCCTCTTTCTCTCTCCCTCTTTCTTTCTGTCTTCCTTCCTTCTTACCATTCTTTCTCTCTCTCCTTCCTTCCTTTTCCCCTCTGCTCCCTCCCTTCCTCCTTTCGTCTCCTCCTTCTCTCCCGTCTTTTCCCTTCTTTTGAAGTTTGCTCTTTGCTTGCTTTTTCTGTCAAACCTTTGCAAGGATATCTGTCCGAGGCTGCTGGAAATAACCTGCAATTCACGTGAGAATTCGCCGTTTCAGTGAGTCTTTGGGGCAAGGGCACCCCTCCCTCTCCTGCAGGAGTTTTTTTTTAAAAAAAAGAGTCCGGGGACTATTCCACAAAGTGAAAGTAAGACTCGGCGAAGCTTGTTTGTTGACTTGAGGTCAAAGCTTGAGAATCAAGAAAGGTGCCGCTTGGAGAATCAAGAGGAGTGCCACTATGAACGGGAAATTTGGAGTGCCTGGAATCGGTTACCAGACACTTTTAGCACAAAATTATGTTTTTTTTCTCAAGGTGACACACCACCCGAGTTATGCTCAGTTTTTTGGCGAATTTTGACACACAAAGCTCAAAAGGTTGCCCATCACTGACCTAGACAAAAGGGGCATGAAGCTTTTTTTTTCAGGTTCGGAGCAAGGAAATAACATTCAGAATGGCTCAGGTAGAATGTTTCCCTGACTGACCAATATTTAAGAAGAGAAGAACCGTTGAAACTTACCTGAACGGTCTTCTCGATGCACTGCAAGGAGAGTCCAACGTGGGTAATTCTCCAGTCTCATTTGAGGGACTGAGTTTTAATTTATACATTATGCAGGCACCGCCCCCTAGCCCACCAGTCATACATAAACGAAGGAGCAGTAAACTATAACTTTTTATTATTAAACAACTGGAAGGCAACAAGCCCGGTCAAATACTTAACAATGTAAGGCAAGAAGGCCCTTGGTCCACCAACTGGGTGGGTTTTGGACTCTCCTTGCAGTGCATCGAGAAGACCGTTCAGGTAAGTTTCAACGGTTCTTCTCCAATGCACTTGCAAGGAGAGTCCAACGTGGGATGTACCCAAGACATAATAAACGGGAGGGAAACAGGTCCAAGGGCGTTCAAGTGGAGCACACCCTCTGTAACACCCTCCTCCCAAAGGCTGCTTCCGCTGAAGCGAAAGTGTCAATGCGGTAATGCTTGATGAAGGTAGAAGGAGCTGCCCACGTGGCTGCTCTACAAATCTCTTCGATCGAAGCTTGAGTTGACCAGGCTGCCGAAACTGCCGCACTATGAGTCGAGTGTCCCGTTATTCCTTGAGGAATCGTCTGTCCTGACACCTTGTAAGCCTCAGAAATACACGCTCGTATCCAACGACTGATAGTTCATGAGGACACCTTAGTGCCCGTGCCATGTGAGGCAAAGGATACAAACAATGCTTCCGATGATCGGCAGTGTTGTGTTCTACGGATATAAATTTTGATCGCACGTCTCACGTCCAGTTTATGCCATCTGAGTTCAGATGGATGCGTGCCATGTGTACAGAAATCAGGCAAAACTATTTCCTGAGTCCTATGGAACCCAGAGTTCACCTTAGGGATAAATGAAGGGTCCAACCGGAGGACCACTCTATCCGGATGGAACAAACATAAATCAGGTCTTACTGATAGGGCCGACAACTCCGACACCCTTCTGGCCGAAGTGATGGCAACTAGAAAAGTCGTCTTTATGGACAGAAGGCGCATTGATATCGTTCTCAACGGTTCGAAAGGTGGAGCTGTCAAGGTCTTAAGCACCAAGGTAAGGTCCCAGGAAGGGAATCGATGGATAGCCGGCGGTCTAATGTTCGTCGCTCCTCTCAAAAAGTCCCGAATCCAAGGGTGACGTGACAAAGGTCGATAACAATCTGGACTTAAAATCGTCGACAAAGCGGCCACATGGCGGCGCAAAGTGTTAGGGGCCAAGCCCTTACTCAAACCCGCCTGAAGAAAGGTTAAAACAGTCCCTGGCAAGGCGGCTAAGGGGACGATTTCCTGAACCGCGCAGAAAGTGCAGAATGCTGTCCAGGTGGACTGATAAATCCGCCGGGTAGCTGGTCTACGCGCAGCCTGCATGGTAGTGATGACCGAGTTGGGGAGGAGGCGCCTCAGCCGGTCCCCTTCAAGTTCCACACGGTTAGACTCCACCATTGGGGATCTGGATGCGCAATGCACCCCTGGCTGAGGGCTACCTGGTGATCTGGAATCCTCCACGGTGGAGAGACCGACAACTCCATTAGGTCCGAGAACCATGCTCGTCGAGGCCAAAAGGGAGCTACTAAGAGTACCTCGGCACGCTCCTGGATGATCTTCTGTAGGACCCTCTGAAGGATGCGAGTAGGCGGAAACGCGTACAGGAGCCCCTTTGGCCATGGAAGGCGCAGTGCATCTACCCCTTCCGAGCCCGGAGATGGGAACCGGGGGAAAAAGCGAGGTAGCTGCGCGTTGTGGCACGTTGCGAACAGATCCAGGATCGGTGTGTCGAACCGAGAGACCAGGGTTCTGAATACAGTGGGGTCCAGTTTCCATTCTGCTGGATCCAGGGTCCTGCGGCTCAGCCAATCCGCCCATACATTCTCCTGGCCTGAGATATGCTCGGCCGAGAGAGAGGCCAGGTGGACCTCTGCCCATCTGAACAGGGAGTTTGCCTCCTGCATCAGACGGCCGGACCTCGTCCCACCCTGGTGGTTGATGTAAGCGCGAGCGGAAACGTTGTCCGTTAGGACCAGGACATGGCTGCCCTGCACTAGATGAGCAAAGTCCAGCAGGGCGAGAGACACTGCCCTCAATTCCAAAAAATTGATATTGGGGTTTTGTAAATCCCGAGGAGTCCACAGACCCTGTGCCACATGAGATGCGAGGTGGGCACCCCACCCGAACAGGCTGGCGTCCGTTGTGAGAGTGATAAAGTCCTGAACTTGAAAGGGCGACCCCCTCTGAATAGCGGTTGAAGTCCACCATCGCAGGGACCTCCTGACCTCTGCAGGGAGAATCACCTGCGTTTTGGAATGGCTGATTTTCCTTCTTTGGTAGGGCAGGAGGAACCATTGGAGGGAGCGAATGTGTAACCTGGCCCAGGGCACGTCTATGCAAGAGACTAGTGTGCCCAAGATCTTTGAGAGGAAGGCCAGGGAAGGTCTTGGTTGTGATGACAGTGTCTGTAGTAGAGTTCTGATAGTGGACTGTCTGTCCCCGGATAGGAAAACCTGGCACAAGTCCGTGTCTATGATGGTGCCCAGATGAGCCAATCTGGTCGTTGGGGTTAAATGACTCTTTTCCAGGTTTATGGTAAACCCGTAAGTTCGTAGGGTCGTCAAGGTTAGATGGAGATCCTGTTGCGCCCGGTCCCGGGACCTCGACAGAATTAGTATGTCGTCGAGATATGCCATGAGGCGCACTGACCGGTGTCTCAAGGTGGCCGTGAGGACGTCCAAGAGTTTGGTGAACGTCCTCGGCGCCGATGACAGACCAAATGGCATTGCTCGATATTGGTAATGAGATCCGTTCACACAAAAACGGAGGAATTGTCGGTGTTCTGGTAATACCGGGACATGGAGGTAGGCCTCCTTGAGATCGATAGAGGTGAGGAGGTCTCCTGGTCGTATGGACTGCAGAATAGACCTGAGGGAGTGCATTTTGAATTTTTGATAACGCACATATAGATTCAACCGCTTGAGATTTAAGATTAAACGGACCGTACCCGAAGACTTGGGGACTAAGAATACGATTGAATAGAAACCCTGCCCCCTGAGGTGGAAGGGGACTTCCTCTATCGCTTCTATCTCCAGGAGATGCTCTATTTCCCGGTGTAACAGCGCCCTCTTCTGAGCATCTATGACGTGAGGACAAGAGAGGAACCGGTTTGGGGGAACACGGAGAAAATTTATCCGCAACCCCTGTGTTGCCGTGGCAATTGCCCAGGAGTCGAGGGAGGCAGCCCTCCATGCATTGGCGAAGTAGAGAAGCTTGCCCCCCAAGGGGTAGTGCCCGGCAGAGTCACTTCCCACGTTTGGATCCCTTAAAGTTGGAACCCCTGTACGGACGGCGTCCTTGGTGATAGGGTCTGCCGCGGTCCGCAAAATACGGTCTGTCCTGACGGAAACCTCCCTGATTGAAAGAGCCCTGGGAGAAGGTCCTCGAACCCTGAGAGACGGCTGAGGAGGGCTCGGCACGAAAGTTCTGCCGTCTATAGAATGGGGTGAAACGCCTTTCTCCCCTCCTGTTTGACCTGGGGAGCACCTTCTTCTTGTCCTTATCCTTGATAAGGACCTTTTCAAGGGAATCGCCAAACAACTGCTCCCCTTGGAACTTGGCTGAGGCTAGGCGCCATTTTGATTTTACGTCCGCCTGCCAGCTTCGCAGCCAAATTAATCTCCTGGAGGACAAGGATGATGCTAGTGCCCGGGATGCAAACTTGGCCGCGTCCATCGTAGCGTCGGCGGAGAACTCCGTTGCCGCCAGCAGTTTATTCAAGTCCTGACGGAGCTTGCCATCCTCCTGGCTCGCCCGTGATTGCATGTCCTGTATCCACAGGATAGTTGCCCTATTAAAAAATGAGGCAGCCAAAGCTGCCCGCAGGGCCCAGGCGGCCATTTGGTGAGTTTTCATAACCACAGTCTCGGCTCTTTTGTCCTCCGCTTTCAGTCCTTCAGAAACCACAGAGGGGACTAAGGCGTTAGACACCAAGCTTGCCACAGGAGAGTCTATGGTCGGTGGCGTTAGAAGAGATTCCATTTCCTGATCGAAGGTGTAATATTTTCGATCAATCATAGAAGGCCCTTGCGCAGCTGCTGGTGCCTCCCAAGGTCTTTTAATATTATCAAGGAAAATATCCGACGAGGGGATGGTTTCTGGCTCCTTCTTTGGTACCGAAAGCAAGACACCCTTTGAAGTTTGCGCAGCGGCATCCGTAGGCAACTTCCCCTCTCCTGCCCCTTCAAACACTAGCTTAGCCTTATTCAGCATGATCCGAAACAGAGAGGGCTTAAAAAGTCCAACCAGGCTTGGTGGCTCGGGAGGTTGTTCATCCCCGGATAGCCCCTCACCTTCATCACTTTCCTCCTCCCTGAGATACAAGTCCTCCTCCATGGAGCCCTGAAAGGAGGCTGGAGCTGGAGGAGCCCAGACATTCCTTTGTCTTTGTGGAACAGGAGGCATTGGGGCCTGTTGTTGAGTTCTGACCGTGATGCCCTGGGCATAAACAGTGCTGATTAAATCCTGAAGGTGTGGAGGCATGTTCTGCCAAGTGTCAAAGGTATTCCTGAGACCTACAGCTGATGGTGTAAAGGTGGCTGTGGCCTGGCTAAACTGTCCTCCAGAAATGTTATGTTGACTAAGCTGACCTCCTGAAGTAAGTAGGGGGCGTTCAGGCGACCAATCTCGTTCCGTTGCCGAGCCTGCAACCCCAGCTATTCCTGTTAAGGGGGAGGCTGGGGGGGCTGTGGGCCCCAACAGCAAATTAGGCTGAGGCAGCACTGCAGATTGCTGTCGCTGAGAGATTTCTAATTGTCTCTCTAGAGCACGAATCCTCTTCTCTGCCTCCTTCAGTGAGGCACTCTGAGAGGTCTTAGCCTTGGCCTTTTCCACGTGGGGCTTTTCCTTGGGGGTAGCGGGCCGGATGGATGTGGCCACCTCCTCCCCCGAGTGAGCAGAAGTATCTGCCATCGCAATCACTCACAAACCTGACCGTAGAAACCAAGGCCTTTAGTGCGATCACACAGCCGATATCTCACAATAACTGCCTCAAAGAGAAATGCTCTTTTACGGCTGCGTGTCTCCGGGCAGATCAGGGGCGTGACCAGGAGCAATTCGACAAGGTCGCTTCCAGACCTTGTCACCGAAAATGGCTGCCGCGCCGTTGCCATGGCAACCGGCGCGACGCTAACGGCCTTTCCCGCTCTTTCCCTGTGAGGGGTAGCTAACAATGGCGGCCGCGCCGTTGTCAAGGCAATCGGCGCGGATTTCCAAGGCCGCTCCTGTCTTGAGGCTTCGGTAAAAGACCGTTCCGATTTCCCCCTGGTTGCCCTGTAGGTCGCCTCTTTTTTTCGTCTCAGGTCTGTTCGTCGGGAGGGGCAGGCCCCTCCCAACGGCAACCGCCTCCACCGCCGGGAGCGACCTCGGAGGCCGGGAACCCGGTTGCCCTGTAATACACATTTCTTTCCCCCCCCCACAGACGCTACACGCTGTCAGTGAGTCAAGGATAGAGGGGGGGGGCAGGGCACACAAGCAGCTATTAGAACCCACGGAGGGTCTAAATAGCTGTTGCAAAGGAGGGAGCCAGTCCAAAGTACCTGCAGAAAACAAAAGGAAAAAAGGAAGAAAAAGCATTAGCATCAAATCAGTTTCAAAATTTTTAATACTAACACTTTAATACTATTTATAATACTATTTATCACTTTTCTGAAGAGAAAACTCAAAAAGGTCCCTTTACTGCGACTGAGTTTTCATGACTGGTGGGCTAGGGGGCGGTGCCTGCATAATGTATAAATTAAAACTCAGTCCCTCCAATGAGACTGGAGAATTACCCACGTTGGACTCTCCTTGCAAGTGCATTGGAGAAGGAGGTAGAACACATCAGACTTGTAAGATACTATTATTACAGCTAATAAATAAAGTGAATTTATCCTATCTGTGGAGTTTTCTTGGTCTTGAATCTTTACTTGAAGAGTGTTTTCCCCTTGGGTTCAAATATGCCCTGCCAATACTTTTTTTTTTTTTACCATCTTCCCCATAATGATGCCTTTATCTTGTCTGCAGCCTATAAATGAGGCACAAAGCTAGATGAGTGACTTCGGGCTAGTCCCTAGACAAGATTATTTCTATAATCTTGTCAAAAAACCCAAAGAGATTAATCCAGGCACCAAAACAACTCAACTCAATTCTTGGTAACTAGATGGGCTGATCTATTTTAGCCTCTTTCTGTCTGAAGAGATGATTTACCATTACAATTTTCTGGTAATAAAGAAAAAAATAAGAATGAGATTTTTCAGTCTCAGTCTAGCATATATTTGTGCAATTTCCCAATAGTTCTCCTTCAAATTACTAACCTGATACAAATCTTTTTTTTTAAACAACAGCCAATATCAGCTATGTGCTGCTATCTGCTCTGGATTCAAATCTCTTTATTTACTGGGACATAAAAGTAAAGACGGAACAATTTACTGTATGTTTTGGAGTGTAAGGCACACCTTCCCCCCACCCCAAGAGAGCGGAAATGTTGGTGCATCTTATTCACCAAACAGCCATTTTTGGCCTCCAGAAGCCCTAACCATGCAATCAATTTTTCTGAAAAATTGCAACGTTTTTCAAAAAACATGAGTGCACAGAAGGTTCGACAGTTTCAAGTTTCAAGTTTAATCAGATTTGTATGCCGCCCCTCTCCGCAGACTCGGGGCGGCTCACAGCAATAGCAATACAATGTAAGACAAATCCAATATTTAAATTACTTTAAAAAACACCACAAATTAAAACCAATCATACACACTAGCGTACCATGCATAAATTTTATAAGCCATGGGGAAAGGAACATGTCAATTCCCCCATGCCTGACGACAGAGGTGGGTTTTAAGGAGCTTACGAAAGGCTAGGAGGGTGGGGGCAACTCTGATATCTGGGGGGAGTTGGTTCCAGAGGGTCGGGGCCGCCACAGAGAAGGCTCTTCCCCTAGGCCCCGCCAAACGACATTGTTTAGTTGACGGGACCCGGAGAAGGCCAACTCTGTGGGACCTAACTGGTCGCTGGGATTCGTGCGGCAGAAGACGGTCCCGGAGATATTCTGGTCCAGTGCCATGAAGGGCTTTATAGGTCATAACCAACACTTTGAATTGTGACCGGAAACTGATCGGCAACCAATGCAGACTGTGGAGTGTTGGTGTGACATGGGCAAATTTAGAAAATCCCATGATAGCTCTCGCAGCTGCATTCTGCACGATCTGAAGTTTCCGAACACTTTTCAAAGGTAGCCCCATGTAGAGAGCATTACAGTAGTCGAGCCTCGAGGTGATGAGGGCATGAGTCACTGTGAGCAGTGACTCCCGGTCCAAATAGGGTCGCAACTGGTGCACCAGGCGAACCTGGGCAAACGCCCCCCTCGCCACAGCTGAAAGATGTTTCTCTAATGTGAGCTGTGGATCGAGGAGGACGCCCAAGTTGCGAACCCTCTCTGAGGGGGTTAGTGACTCCCCCCCCCAGGGTGATGGACAGATAGATGGAATTGTCCTTGGGAGGCAAAACCCACAGCCACTCCGTCTTATCCGGGTTGAGCTTGAGTCTGTTGACACCCATCCAGACCCCAACAACCTCCAGGCACCGGCACATCACTTCCACTGCTTCGCTGACTGGACAAGGGGTGGAGATGTAAAGCTGGGTATCATCTGCATACTGATGATACCTCACCCCATGCCCTTGGATGATCTCACCCAGTGGTTTCATGTAGATATTAAATAGTAGGGGGGAGAGGACCGACCCCTGAGGCACCCCACAAGGGAGTAACCTAGAGGCCGACCTCTGACTCCCCACTAACACCGACTGCGACTGACCAGAGAGGTAGGAAGAGAACCACTGAAGGACAGTGCCTCCCACTCCCAACCCCTCCAGCCGGCGCAGAAGGATACCATGGTCGATGGTATCGAAAGCCGTTGAGAGGTCAAGAAGCACCAGGACAGAGGATAAACCCGTGTCCCGGGCCCGCCAGAGATCATCCATCAGCGCGACCAAAGCAGTTTCCGTGCTGTAGCCGGGCCTGAATCCTGACTGCTGAGGACCTAGATAATCGGCTTCTTCCAAGGACCGCTGGAGCTGGAGCGCCACCACCTTCTCAACAACCTTCCCCATAAAGGGAAGGTTGCAGACTGGTCGATAGTTGTTGAGAATGGCTGGGTCCAGGGAAGGCTTCTTGAGGAGGGGGCGCACAAATGCCTCCTTGTAGGGATCCAGGAAGGACCCCCTCCCCAAAGAAGCGTTGACAATCTCCTGGACCTAGCTCCGTGTCACCTCCCTGCTGGCCGAAACCAGCCAGGAGGGACACGGATCCAGTAAACAGGTGGCGGAACTCACAGCTCCAATGGCCTTGTCCACTTCATCAGGTGTCACCAGATCAAACTCTTCCCAGACAGGTGGACAAGTACGTGCCCCAGTCACCTCAACTGACTCGTTGTCAGTCGACTCTGTATTCCAATTGGAGTCGAGGTCCACTCAGATCCGAGCGATTTTATCAGCGAAAAACGTGTAAAAATCTTCGGCACTACTCTGCAAGGGCTCCCCAACTCCCCCCTGATTAAGAAGGGAGCGGGTCACCCTAAACAGAGCGGTCGGGCGGGATTCCGCTGATGCAATCAAGGCGGAATGATACGCGCATCTTGCCGCCTTGAGCGCCACTTTGTAAGTCTTAACATGTGCTCTTACAAGTGTTCGATCGGATTCGGACTTACTCTTCCTCCATCGCTTCTCTAGACGTCTCTTCTGGCGTTTCAACTCCCGGAGCTCCTCGTTGAACCATGGAGCTCTACGGGGTCTAGTGCCGCGGAGAGGTCGCAACGGCGCAATTCGGTCAAGAGCCTCCGCTGCAGCCTTGTTCCAGGCCTCAGCCAGAGACTCTGCCGAATTGTGTATGAGTGTATCTGGAATAACCCCAAGCGCCTTCTGAAAGCCCTCTGGATCCATCAGGCGTCTGGGGCGGAACAACTTAATCGGTTCCGCCTCCCTGCGGGGAAGGATTGGAGCCAGGAAGTCAAGCCGCAGTAGAAAATGGTCTGACCATGACAAAGGCAACACTTCTAAGCCCCTTAGTCTCAGACCATTACTCAGTTGCTCAGAGAGGAATACCATGCCGGGTGCATGCCCCCCCTCGTGAGTCGGACCCTGTACTACTTGGGTCAGGTCCATGGCTGTCATGGTGGCCATGAACTCCTGTGCCAATCCAGAGGTTTCACCGAGCGACGGCAGGTTAAAGTCCCCCAAGACAATAAGTCTGGGGAACCCCACCGCCAACCCGGCTACCTCCTCGAGTAGCACAGGCAGGGCTTGTGACACGCAGCTGGGAGGCAGGTACGTGAGAAACAAGCCCACCTGGACCCCTAAGTCCAACTTCACCAGGAGGGACTCGCAGCCCGCAATCTCTGGAGCAACGAGTCTACGCAAGCCAAGGCTCTCCCTGCCAATAATAGCCACTCCTCCCCCCCTTCCCTGGGGTCGAGGCTGATGCCATATCTGAAACCCAGCTGGGCAAATTTCAGAGAGAGGAACTCCTCCGTCTGGGCCCAGCCAGGTTTCAGTAAAACATGCCAGGTCGGCCTCCTCATCCAGGATCAGATCCCGGATGAGGAGAGCTTTATTTACCACCGACCTGACATTGAGTAGCAGCAGCTTGAGCCCAGGGCCAGAATTACACTCATCACCAGCACCCAGGATTGGGTTCACAGAGCCGGAACAAGGGATCGTTATTAAGCAACGATCTCTCGTTCCCCTGGAACGGCTAGCTCTGTGGCCCCCGCCATATCTGCCTCTCCCCAGCAGGACCGGAATATTCCGACCCTCTACCACCTCAGATATTGGTGCTCCCTCCCCTCCTGCCTCTCCAGTGTCAGGTAGGCTAATCAAATCATTCATACCATTTCCATTTATTTCATCCATACCAAAGTTCCACCCAGCCCACCCATAACAATCATTCATTTCATACATATCATCATACCCACCCCAATAATTCATTAGTTTTAAAAATCGCTTCTAATAAATTAGCTAAAAGTGCTGCTGGGGGAAGGCTCCTAGGGGGCAGGCGTTATTTGCACAAATGGGGGCATATTTGTCCTCCCCCAGTCCCTATATGAGCACTCTTCAGGCCTCCCAAACTCTCTGTGCACCACATTTTTGCAAAAAACGGGTGAAAAACTGGCATTTATTTTTTCAAAAACAGGCGGTTTTGCCTTCACCCAGCCCCCAGGAGCACTCTGCAGGCTTCCCAAACCCTCTCTGTACCCATTTGTTTGCAAAAATGGGTGAAAAGGGGTCCATTTTTGCAAAAAAAGGGATGCACAGAGTGTTTAGGAGGCCTGCAGAGTGCTCCTAGGGGCTGAAGGGAAGGGGAAAATGTCATTTTTATTGTAAAAATGGGCCCATTTTTACAATAAACGGTGCATGCAGAGGCTTTGGGAGGCTTACAGGGTGTTCCCGGCAGCCAGGAAGGGCAAAACTATTGTTTTACCTGAACGGTTTTCTCTGTGCGCTGCATAGTCCAAGCAATGGGTTAAGTTTAAGTTTATTAGATTTATATGCCACCCCTCTCCAAGGACTCAGGGTGGCTTACAACAAATAAAAAAGACAATATATATCAAAATACAAATACAGTGATCCCTCAATTATCGCGAGGGTTCCGTTCCAAGACCCCTCACGATAATCGATTTTTCGCGATGTAGGGTTGCGGAAGTAAAAACACCATCTGCGCATGCGCGCCCTTTTTTCATGGCCGCGCATGCGCAGATGGTGGAGTTTGCGTGGGCGGCGGGGAAAACCCAAGGAAGGTTCCTTCGGCCGCCCAGCAGCTGATCTGCTCGGCAGCGCAGCGAGGAGCCGAATCGGGGTTTCCCCTTTGCGTGGGCGGCGGGGAAACCCCGATCTTCGTCTGCTCGCTGCTGCTGCGGCCGCCCAGCAGCTGATCTGCTCGGCAGCGCAGCAGCAGCGAGCAGACGAAGATCGGGGTGTCCCCACCGCCCACGCAAAGGGGAAACCCCGATTCGGCTCCTCGCTGCGCTGCCGAGCAGATCAGCTGCTGGGCGGCCGAAGGAACCTTCCCTGGGTCTTCCTCGCTGATGCCCCCGCTCGCCCGCCCGCCCGCCGCCCGCCAGCAAGAGGGGGAGAGATAGAGAAAGAGAGAGAAGGAAAGAAAGAGATGAGAGAGGGAGGAAGAGAGTGTGAGAGAGGAAGAAGCAAGATAGAGAAAGAGAGAGAGAAAGAAAGATGAGAAAGGAAGGAAGAGAGTGACGTCATCGGGTGGGAAAAATCGCGATATAGCGTTTCGCGAAGAACGAGATCGCGAAAATCGAGGGATCACTGTAATTAAAATTCAGTTACAGCTAAAAAAACTAAAGAACCAATTAACCTTGCTGTTAACTTCGGGTCTGTGGGACCCGTTTTCAAACTTTGAGACCCTGTAAAACGTTTTCCCTGCATATCTGAAACTTGAAATTTCATGAGTTTGGATCATTTCAGGGATTCTATGAAAATTTTTGGGGGGCGGCTTCTTTCTTGCTGAAAAAAAAGTGTCATACTGTTCCTGGGTCACCCTGACCCAGACCGAACATTCTTCATTTCAGGTGCTTATGTTTGGTCAATTTGAAACCTTTTTTTATTTGGAAGGTAGTCTGAACATTTCTGCACATGATATGAAAATTGAACTGAAAAAATTGATGCTTATTGGTTTATTTTGCTGATAAAAGGCGCCTCCCCTTTTTTGTGAACTTTTTTTCAATTTATAGTTTAACCTGCAAAATGCGTTCAATTTTACTTTTTTAAAAAATATATATATATTTTATTGGTTTTGCACATAAGGTTACATAAAACAAACATAAAATAGTGCATGTGCCCATCACCCGACTGACAATAGCCATCACCACCATCACCAATTGCGGGGGGGGGGTGTTCAAATATTTACTAGATTATGTTCTTCTTTTTTCCCCCCTTAGCTCTAATTTGCATTTGTTTACTATTCAAAGAGTGATTGGCGTTTATTTTTCACATTTTCATCACAAATTCTACTCAACATATAATCTTTCACCTTATTCCATCGTACCATCAGCTTCTCCAATTTATTTTCATCAAAATTGTTTAATCTTATTTCCATGATTTCAAAATGAATGTGATCCACCATGTACCAGAACCAATTCTGTAATGTCCATTTTTTAGACTCTTTCCAACCCAATACCACTACCGCTTGAGCGCTATCCAATGCTGCAGTTTTTATTTCTTTGAAGTCTCTTAATACTCTTTGTTTAACAAATATCGCTATTTCTTTTGTAATTATCCACTTAATATTTAACATTTTATATTTATTTCATTCTGCACCTGCTTCCAAAATTTCTGAACTTCAACACACTCCCAGAACATATTCATAAAGATTACTTTTTTTTGGCAACCATGCCAACAATTACCTTTCCCTTTCCTCTGGAAGTGTGAAAGTTGTGCTGGTGTATAGTACCATTTACGTAAAATTTTCCTTCTCATCTCTCTCACTCTTGTATTCTTAGTTTTATATATATTTTCTACTATTTCTTTCATTTCTCTTTCATCGATTTGTAAATCGTTTTGGCAGCATCTTGTCAAGCTTTTTATTACTCCCTCTTCTGCTTCCGATAACATTCTGTATATATTACTTGCCTGTACTTTTGTATTATTAATCTTTTCTTTTAATATTTTCTCTAAGCAATTTTCTTCTCTCAAAAAGGCTTCTTTATTCTCACTTTTGTTTAAATATTTACATATTGCATTAATCTGCAGCTATTTCTGTTGACTCAACCACCGTTCCAACAGAGTTCTATTAACTCTTCTGTCCTCATATAATTGTTCTATTCTCATTATCCCTTTACAATTTAATTCTTTTATAATTCTGCTTAAGTTAACGTCATTATTTGTATTCAATACATGTAACGTTGATAATTTTGAGTTTCTAATTCCCAGTTTCCCCTGCCATTTTAATCATATTTCTAAAACTGCTTTTAGAGGGTCGGTTAAATTATTAATTTCTATTTTACTCCATTTTTTAAATAATAACTCCTCATTATTTATATTGTTGATTTCCTTTTCCAATTTCACCTCCCCCCCCCCAATAACTGTAGTTCCATTAATCTTTCTATTTGAAATGCTTCCCTATATAACTCTAAGCTCAGGCTCCCCCAACCCCCTCTTTCTCATTGGCAAACAGCCACCTTTTCCTTATTCTAGGTCTTTTATTTCCTTCAATCCAAAAATTTAGTTTACTATCCCATTCCCTCAATTTTGCCCCTAGAAAGGTACCTGGCAAGACCTGAAATAAACACATCATTTTTTGAATAATCATCATTTTAAGAGCTCTAATTTTTGCCATTCTTCTCAACCTTTTTTCCTTCCAGTTTTTTATCTGCTTTTGGATTCTCTTCCATATTGAATTATAATTAACCGTCACAATTCTATTAGGATTTTTTAATAACCAAACTCCTAAATATTTCATTTTTTTCATCCTAATTTCAATCCTGAAACTTTTTGTATCTCAATTTGCTCTTTAGGACCTGTATTTAAACAAATTATCTCTGATTTCTCTATATTAACTGAAAGACCAGATTGATCTTTAAATTCCTGAAGTAAAACCATTATTCTTTTCATCATTTCAATTGGGGTTTCAGTCAATACTATAGCATCATCTGCAAAAAGATTTAATTTTAATTCAAGTTTTCCTATTTGGTAAACTCTCCACTCCTTGTCGTTTCTAATTTTATTTGCTAAGACCTCAATTGCCAATGCAAATAGCATTAGGGATAGTGGACAGCCCTGCTTAGTTCCATTTTGGATTTTAACCTTTTCTGTTCTATTTCCATTTACCCTTATATAAGCCGTATTATCCTTGTAAATTGCTCTTATAATTTGACAAAAATTATCTCCCATATTTAAGTCCTTACACAACTGAAACAAATAATTATGGTTAACTTTATCAAAAGCTTTATACACGTCTAACGTTAAAATACTTAATTTCCTTTTGGTAGTGGTAGCATGGTGTAACACATTAACAACATTCCTAATTGGTTCATAAATCTTTCTTCCTTTAACAAATCCATATTGATCTTCTCCAACTATCTTTGATAGAATACTCTCTATCCTATTTGCCAATATTTTCATAAATATTTTGTAATCCTGATTAAGTAAACTGATAGGACGATAGGAACCTGGATCCATTAAATCGCGATCCGGCTTTGGAATAGTTATGATCTCCGAGGTCTTCTATGACTGTGGAATATCAAAGGTTTGGAAAACATTATTAAATAATTTCTCTAGATGCGGCAACAATTCATTCGTATAAGTCTTATAATATTCACCAGTAAAACCATCCGGGCCTGGAGCCTTAGCAGGTTTTAGCCCTTTAATAACTCTAGATATTTCATCATTTGTTATTTTTGCATTTAATATTTGTCTATCTTCTTCCGTTAATTTCTCCTTAACCTCTATAGTTTGTGCATGCGTCGACTGAGATAGACGCCTCTACGGGACGCTCCTAAATGTGAATTAGAAAAGTAAATATTAACCCGATAACCCTCTCAGACTTGGCGAAAAGTGGATGGAGAGGAAGCGAATCAAACTGAGATCTTGAAAACGTGTTTGGATCATCTCAAAAGAGAAGCAAGTTATCGTTTTAAACTGTGAGTAAAAAAAGAGAACAAGGAGAAAATGGCGACTACTCCTGATTTGGGGGGGGGAAATGGATTCACATTTAGTGGCATTTGCAAATATGGGACAACAACTTAAAGAGATGCAAATGGCTATAGCTGCAGTGAGTGCAGGAGTTAAGGAGTTAAAAGACCAGTCTAAATCACAAGACAGGAGGATTGTGAAACTGGAGGAGGGGAAAAGCCGTCATGAGTTACGCATAAATAATCTGGAAGACAGACAAAGAAGATCTAACTTACGTTTAAGAGGTTTTAAACAAGACTTCGCTGAAAGCAAAAGACTTATTCAAGCGATCCATCAGTGGCTTCAGGAAAATAAGATCAAAGTTGATTTAAATGAATTTGAAAGAGCTCATTGGGTTTTCAGCCCTCAGAATCCAGGCAACCAGAGAGATATCATTGTGAAATTTATCTTGGAAAGGAGGGCTGCTGAGATCTACAGAGAATTGAAGCAAATTTCAAATCTACATTATAAAGGCACTCCGATACACATTTTAAAGGATCTCTCTGCTCAGACACTGCAGGCAAGAAACCAATTGAGACCTATCGTGAATCTTCTATTTCAAAATGGAGTTCGCTTTACCTGGAAGCACCCGGCTACGATAATGGTTTTTAAAGATACAAAAGTCTTTCAAGCAAGATCTTTGGAGGAGGGGAAGAAAATGCTTTAGCAACTGGGGATCGATTTGGATTTAGACCAGCAGGCATCGTCAGCGAAGGAGATAGTCGCAGCGGAAAGGGGGAGAGAAACTGAAGATTTGATTCAGGACTTGTTCACAGCTCAACCAATCCACATCGTAGACCAATGTGAGAAAGATGAAAAGATTGCGGCTTTACAAAAGGAGTTGGCATTACTCCAGGAGAAAGAGAAGAAGAACCCAGAACCACACCTCAAAAGAAGAAATAAGAACTGAATTGTTAAAGTGGTATTATTGTTCTCAGTTGATTTGCTTCTTTGTGTATTCTCTTCTAATTAACAGGGGATAAAGAGGGAAGGGGGGGTTCTTTACTGTTCTTAAAGGGGAAATGTTGGGAGCGTCCTCAGTGGGTTAGCAAATCCATGGGTGCCTCTTCGGATCAACGGTGCAGGGGAAGGGGCACTAGGGTGGGGGTTTAAGATAATTAACAAAGAATTTTCCATTAGGCTCTGTTTTGCAGGCGGGGGAAATACTCTAAAAGTATGTATAATGGGTGAAAGGATTTTAATGTCACTAAATGTGAATGAAATGGCATCGCAAAAAAAAAAAGTTATAGAATTGTGAAGTTGGCCAGGGATAGTAGAGTTGATTTTTTGTTTTTATCAGAAACTCACAAAGGAAGGAAAAGATCAGATAAATTAGTTAATAATAGTGATTGGAAATGGATTTATGAGGTTCGGGGGAATACAAAAAGCAGAGAGGTAGCAATACTTATTCATCAAAGAGTTCCTTTTGAGTTAACCCATATTAAAAGTGATAAAGATGGTAGAATGTTATTCATTAAGGGGAAAATAAATTATAAGGTGATAACCTTAGCAGTAATTTATGCTCCAAATGTAAATACAAAGCAATTCATAATAAATGTAAAACGTAAGTTAGACAACTTTGCAGAAGGCATAGTGATCCTTGCAGGAGATTTTAATTTGGAATTAACAGCAGGAAAGGGGGAAAAGAAAAAGTTACACTTAAATAAAATTAATATGTTGGACCTCCACGCAAACGTGGCAAATAGGGATACGTTTTATTCAGCAAGACATAATATATTTAGTTGTATTGATTATATACTAATGAATAAAATGGGGAATACATATCTCAAGAGAGCTGAAGTTAAAAGTATCTGGTTATCAGATCATGCTCCATTATTAGCAGTGATAGAAATGGATCTAAACAGACAACAAAGGATCTGGAGATATAACCCTGTTGTTTCAGTTAATGAAAAAGATAGACTTAAATTGCAAAAAGAATTGTGTGAATTTTTTAATATAAACGATACAGGAGAAATCAAGGAAACAATAATTTGGGATACACACAAGGCTTTCATGAGAGGCAATTGTATTAGTACTGAAACTTATATTTAAAAAAGATGGGAAGTAGAAAGAGGAAAAATAATTAAAGAAATAGATTTAATCCAAGAGAGTCTGAGAATCACAAGAAATAAAGAATGGAATAAATTATTACAAATTAAGAAAAAGAAATTGAAATTTCTCGATGAGCAGCAATGGAATAAAATGAAGATGGTTGTAAAACAGAATTATGGGATGGGGGAACAAATCAATGAAACAAATGGTACATTATTTGAAAAAAAGAAAGGAGAAATCTTGTATCCCTGCTTTAAAAGATAAGGACGGTGTAATAAAACGTAGTAATATTGAACTGGAAAAAATAATGAAAGACTTTTATGAAAACTTATATATATATAAAGGGGGGGGACCAGCAAACTCAGTGCCTGCCTTGTCATAGCCAAAGCGACGCTTTGCTGCTCCCTTGGCGAGGAGACGAAAGGAGAGAGGCAAGAGGTAAGGGGGGGGAGTGAGGGACAATGGGTGTAACATTTCAAATAACAACCAAAAATTTATGTTCAGTATCTGAATTTTTGTTCGGTATCCAGTGCAAAAGTTTTAACAAAAATTTTGGTTGTTATCTGAAATGTTCAATATCCAAGGTATTCATTAACTGAGGTTCCACTGTATATTCCTTTTCTTTTTTTTTTGGTACATATACAAAAAAATAAATGAAAAATAAAATTATTCATAATTAAATATAAATATAAGTTATACAGTGGTAAGAACCTAATTCGTTCTTAAGTAGAAGCAATTTTTCCCATAGGAATCAATATAAAAGCAAATAATGCATGCAAGCCCTTTGGGAAAGAAATAAAAGCTCAGAATTTGGGTGAGAGGAGGAAGAAGAGGTGGAGGACAGTCGCTTCCCAGAGTGAAGGGAGTGTTTCCTTTCTGTGGGCGCTGGAAGAGTTTTATTCTCTCTCCAAGCACCCAGAGAAAGGAAAATGCTTTGTTCGCTCTGGACTGCCAAAGCCTCCTTAAGCACGAAAGGCTCCTCGGCAGCCCAGAAAAGCCCGAGATGGCTGGGATTAAAGGGGGAATGGCAGGAAACTGGCTGGGCCTTCGTGCCGCTCTCAAATTTCCTGGGAATTTTTTTCCGGGCTTGGGTTCACCTAACATCAAAAATATCATCAAAAAAGCACAACAAAGAATGTTCTTTCTGCGCCAGCTCAGGAAGCTCAAACTACCCAAGGAGCTGCTGATACAGTTCTACAGAGGAATCATTGAGTCTGTCATCTGCACCTCTATAACTGTCTGGTTTGCTGCTGCAACCCAACAGGATCGACACAGACTTCAGAGGATAATGAGAACTGCAGAAAAAACAATTGCTGCCAACCTGCCTTCCATTGAGGACCTGTATACTGCACGAGTCAAAAAGAGGGTGGGGAAAATTTTTACTGACCCCACATCCTGGACACAAATTGTTTCAACTCCTACCCTCAAAACGTCGCTACAGAACACTGCACACCAAGACAACTAGACACAAGAACAGTTTTTTCCAAATGCCATCACTCTACTAAACAAATAATTCCCTCAACACTGTCAGACTTTCTACTAAATCTGCACTTCTATTCTACTAGTTTTTCTCATCATTCCTGTCACCCATTTTCTCCCATGTTGACTGTATGACTGTAACTTGTTGCTTATATCCTAAGATTTTTATTAATATTGCTTCTTCATTGCTTATTTGACCCCTATGACAATCATTTTGTGTTGTACCACATGATTCTTGACAAATGTATATTTTATTTTATGTACGCTGAGAGCATATGCACCAAGACAAATTCCTTGTGTGTCCAATCACACTTGGCCAATAAAAATTCTATTCTATTCTATTCTATTCTATACTTAAGTAGAAAATGGTTCGCAAGAAGAGGCAAAAAAATCTTGAACACTCGGTTCTTCTCTAGAAAAGTTCTTAAGTAGAGGTACCACTGTATTATAAATAACTTTTATTTGGATCAATGAGGATGAAATTGTTTGTGCTGAGATGGCAGATCGTCATAATTTGGTTCCCTGGCTGTTAATTTTAATCTGAGATGCGGTTCCACGTCCAATAGTTCTTTCCTTTTTTTTGACTTAATGTCAACAATTGCTGAAAAAGCAACTTCACATAAATGTGAAGTTGGAAAAGGCAAGATGTATTTCAGAACTTTTTCTGCTAAAACCAGACACACATTTTGCATTTGTAACCAGAATGATGTTAAAGTACACTCCTTATGTTTATTTTTCAGGAATCCGTCTGAAGCCAAGCTCTTCTTCCACATGCGACAAACCTTCTGGCATGGATTTTGTGTTAATGTTAAATGGTTATCTTATTCATTCAATATTTTTGTTTAAAACAGGGAAATAGCTTTTCAAGCCCATTTGCATTTCAGAGTATCAGCATCAATTTTAGTAGCCGAACTTGTTATAAACTGATGAAAAGGGAAACAAGTCTGCTTCTCCATTAACAACTCTCTTTTACCATAAATTTAGTTTAGCGATGGCAGTGTTCACTTTATCTTGAACGTGAAACAATGAAATTTCTTTGCCTTGCAATAAGTTGAGGCAATTTAAAACAGAATATATATCTGCTAAGTATGCTAGTTTACAAAGCCATTTCCAGTCATGTAAACAGTTTCTCAACTCAAATCTATCATTAAGAAAACATTGAAGTTCATGTCTAAGTTCAAACTATCTATTTAGAATTTTTCCTTGAGATAGCCAACTGACTTTGGTATGAAAAAGAAGCTGGATATGACTACTTCCCATTTCTTCACATATCTGCAAAAAAAAGTTGTGCATTCAAAGGATGGTTTTTAATCTAGTTAACGATTTTCACGCTTTCATCCAGAACTTTCTGTACATCAGTGGGCATCTTACATGTTGCCAAAGCCTCTGTGTGTATGCAACAATGTGTGGATATGACATTTGGGGCAACATTTTGAATTCTTGCAACAAGTCCTTTATTAAGTCAGACCATACCTTTTGCTCCATCTGTGCTTATTCCAACACATCTATTCCAATCAATTTTGTTCTCTGGCAAAAATTAATTCATAACATTAAAGATACCTTCTCCTGTTGTGTGACCTAATAAAGGCTTGCAAAATAAAAAGTTGTCATGAATTTGATTTTTTTCGTATCTAACAAACAACATAAGATTTGCAAAAATTCACAATATCAGTGAACTTATCGACTTGCAATGCATAATAATGACTTTGAAAAAGATCAGATAATAAAATCTGTTTCACATTATTAGACATCAATGATTTGTCGATGAATTGTATTATTTGAGAGAGGAATGTGATCAAAACTTTGTTTTGCTCTATCTGCTACCATTACTTCTGCCATTATCTTGGTTGCAGGCTTGATTAAAATTTCGCCAATGGTTTCCGCTGCACTACATTTCGCAATTAAAAGCGACACGCAATATAAAGCTTCTAGTATTTTGATTGTCACCTTCTGTCAAACCCCACATTATTTTTCGAGACTGATTTAAATCCTTAAGTTTATTTTCAAAATTAGTGACACAAAAGCTAAAAATACATAGGCACCTGGAGAAGCCACTAACTATTAACAAAGTAAGTTGTCTCTGTAATGATGTCCTGTGTCACACCGGACCATCTCATGCCTCACAACCGTCTTGATTTGACTCATTAGAACGTAGAATTAGGCACAGCCAACCACGGTGCAGTTCCGCCACCTGTTTACTGGATCCGTGTCCTTCCTGGCTGGTCTCGACCAGCAGGGAGGTAACACGGAGCTGGGTCCAGGAGATTATCAACGCTTTTTTGGGGAGGGGGTCCTTTCCGGATCACTACAAGGAGGCACTTGTGCGCCCCCTCCTCAATAAGCCTTCCCTGGACCCAGCCATTCTCAACAACTATCATCCAGTCTCCAACCTTCCCTTTATGGGGAAGGTTGTTGAGAAGGTGGTGGCGCTCCAGCTCCAGCGGTCCTTTGAAGAAGCCGATTATCTAGGCCCTCAGCAGTCAGGGTTCAGGCCCGGCTACAGCACGGAAACTGCTTTGGTATCGAAAGCCGCTGAGAGGTCGAGAAGCACCAGGACAGAGGATAAACCCCTGTCCCGGACCCGTTGATGGATGATCTCTGGCAGGTCCGGGACAGGGGTTTATCCTCTGTCCTGGTGCTTCTCGACCTCTCAGCGGCTTTCGATACCATCGACCATGGTATCCTTCTGCGCCGGCTGGAGGGGTTGGGAGTGGGAGGCACTGTTCTTCAGTGGTTCTCCTCCTATCTCTCCGGTCAGTCACAGTCGGCGTTAGTGGGGGGGTCAGAGGTCGACTTCTAGGCTTCTCCCTTGTGGAGTGCTCAGGAGTCAGTCCTCTCCCCCCTGCTATTTAATATCTACATGAAACTGCTGGGTGAGATGATCCAAGGGCATGGGGTGAGGTATCATCAGTACGCGGATGATACCCAGTTGTACATCTCCACCCCATGTCCAGTCAACGAAGCAGTAGATGTGATGTGCCGATGCCTGGAGGCTGTTGGGGTCTGGATGGGTGTCAACAGACTCAAACTCAACCCTGATAAGACGGAATGGCTGTGGGTTTTGCCTCTCAGGGACAATCCCATCTGTCCATCCATCACTCTGGGAGGGGGGAATCATTGACCCTTCAGAGAGGGTCCGCAACTTGGGCGTCCTCCTCGATCCACAGCTCACATTAGAGAAACATCTTTTAGCTGTGGCGAGGGGGGGGGGGTGCCCAGGTTCGCCTGGTGCACCAGTTGCGGCCCTGTTTGGACCAGGAGTCACTGCTCAGTCACTCATGCCCTCATCACCTCGAGGCTCGACTACTGTAACGCTCTCTACATGGGGCTACCTTTGAAAAGTGTTTGGAAACATCAGAAACTTCCCTAAGTATGCCCATGTTACACTCCGCAGTCTGCATTGGTTGCCAATCAGTTTCTGGTCACAATTTAAAGTGTCGGTTATGACCTATAAAGCCCTTCATGGCATCAAGCCAGAATATCTCCGGGACCGCTTCTGCCACACAAATCCCAGCAACCAGTTAGGTCCCACAGAGTTGGCCTTCTGCGGGTCCCATCGACTAAACAATGTCGTTTGGCGGTACCCAGGGGAAGAACCTTCTCTGTGGCGGCTCTGACCCTCTGGAACCAGCTCCCCCCAGATATCAGAATTGCCCCCACCCTCCTCGCCTTTCATAAGTTCCTTAAAACCCACCTCTGTCGTCAGGCATGGGGGAATTGAGATATTCCTTTCCTCCTAGGTCTATACAGTTTATGCATGGTATGTTTGTGTGTATGTTTGGTTTTTAATAAGGGTTTTTTAATTATTTTAAATATTAGATTTGTCATATGCTGTTTTATTATTGTTGTTAGCCACCCCGAGTCTATGGAGAGGGGCGGAATACAAATCTAATAGATAGATAGATAGATAGATAGATAGATAGATAGATAGATAGATAGATAGATAGATATCCCCACCAAACTCCAATGCAACACGTACCCCCATCAAACTCTTCCCATACCCCTGGCGGTACGCATACCACACTTTGGGAAACACTGTTCTAACGGATGGCATGGATTAAAGCAGAGGCCCAGGAGAACAATTTCTTGGGCACAGTGAAACCAAGTGTTTACTTTAGGGATAAAAGACAGGTCTGTACAAATGACTACCCTGTCCGGATGGAAAAGACATAGGTTCCCGCTTACCAAGAATACTGCTATTTCAGAAACCCATCTGGCCGTGGTGATGGTCACTAGGGAAGCTGTCTTGATGGATAGAAACTGAAGGGAAACTGTCCAGAGGTACGCTTCTTTGAGATCGATGGGGGTTAATCAATCTCAACGCCTGATGCACCCCAAAATTGAAGATGGGGAGTGTATCTTGAATGAAGCGCTTGTATACAATGTAATCATTGCGTGTTTCAGATTTACGTGGCTCTCCATCCCCCTTAGCTCTTGAGGACCAGGATGAGAATGGAATAAAAGCTGAGTCTGACCAGGTGGCATTTTCTCTATGGCCTCTATCAATTGGTAGAGCTAGTAAAAAACATGTCTCTCTTTCACTGAGTTTTGAAACTGGCGGGCTTCTCCAGTGGTGCACAAAGGGTGTGTTTCAATTATGTTAATCAACTCAGTCCCCAGTCATCTATCCAAGATTTAATCCATTGCTTGGACTCTCGCAGCAGCACACAGGACATTTTTTTTTACATACCTCTTTAAAATCTTGATGCATCTTATACACCAGTGCGTCTTATAGTCTGAAAAATACGGTGACCTTCTTATACTAGATTATCAAAGAGAGATCCAACCTGATGATGTTCATCCATCATGTTCAAAGAGGACCTTGACATCTAGTGGGTTGTGGGCTGTACGCGATGTGTCCGCAGGTGGCTGGTAAGGCCTATACGGGCATGAAATGTTCTGCCACATGTTGGGCAGACATGTGTGGCCGCAACTGTCAAAGCTTTTGCAGCTCTGGCTTTGTGGAGTGCTCCCTTATATTCTGAACACCTGGTTCTTATCTAGAAAAGTTCTTAAGTAGAGGCATTCTTAGGTAGAGGTACCACTGTATGTGAAAAAACTAGTAAATTTCAGTTCTTGTGCTCTCAATTCCATGTCTTTCACAAATTCTGTTCACATAACATGTTCAACCAATTTAGTTAAAAACCTAATACCAACCTCTTTGTAGGTCTTATACACTGGTGCGCCTTATAGTCTGAAAAATGCGATATTTTATTGATTGATTTGATTTCTACCACCTTATTGTAATTAATTCAAGGTGACATATATACTTAATGTTGCCACCTCCTCTTTACTCACAAGAACCATCCTATAAAGCAGAAAGCACCAGTCACCCAGCCAACTATCATGCTCAAAGGAGGACTAAACACAGCACTCTCCCAATTTCTAGTTTTTCAGAGGTCGACAATCACTGCTTAAAGAGTTGAATTAGATTTACTGCACACTGGAGAGGGTTGGACTAGGTTACTCTTGTATATTTTCCAATTCCAAAATGCTATGTTCTAAAGTAAAAGACTAGACAAAAGTTCCTCAAATTTGGCAACTATGGAGGAGTAAAAAACTGAATACAATTGAAAATATATACAGTAATACCTCGTCTTACGAACCTAATTGGTTCCCGGCGGAAGTTCGTAAGACGAAAAGTTCGTAAGACGAAACATTGTTTCCCATAGGAAACAATGTAAAAGGAATTAATCCGTGCAACGAAAACCCCCCCGCAAAAAAAACGACGACAACCGGCTGTCAACTTTTGAAACAGACGGGCGCTTCTCAGCGTTCTCCCAATGCTGAACCCGGAAGTTCAGCAAAAGTTCAGGTTCGGGTGGCCGCCGAGAAGACCCGCCGCCCGGCTATCACCTTTTGAAACAGCCGGGGGGCTTCTCAGCGGCCTCCCGAATGCCGAACCCGGAAGTTCGGGTTTGGCGTTTAGGTTCAGGAGGACGCCGAGAAGCCCCCCCCCCCCGGCTGTTTCAAAAGGTGACAGTCAGGCGGTGGGGCTTCTCAGCGGCCTCCCAAACCCGAACTTTTGCCGAACTTCCAGGTTCAGCGTTCGGGAGGCCGCCGAGAAGCCCCGCCGCCCAGCTGTCACCTTTTGAAACAGCCGGGGGGCTTCTTGGCAGCCTCCCGAACGCCGAACCCAGAAGTTCGGGAAAAGTTCGGGTTCAGAAGGATGCTGAGAAGCCCCCCGGCTGTTTCAAAAGGTGACAGCCGGGCGGTGGGGCTTCTCAGTGTCCTCCTGAACCCGAACGCCAAACCCGAACTTCCGGGTTCGGCGTTCAGGAGGCCGCCGAGAAGCCCCCCGGCTGTTTCAAAAAGCGACAGCCGGGCGGCGGGGCTTCTCGGCGGCAGCGGCGGGTTCGTAAGAAGGAAAAAGTTCGTAAGAAGAGGCAAAAAATTTCTGAACCCCGGGTTCGTATCTCGGGTTGTTCGTATGGCGAGGGGTTCGTATCATGAGGTACCACTGTACACTGACTAAAATCACTCCTATGTCTACAAAATATAAGTAGTCCTCATTTAGTGCCTGCAATTGGGACTGTTAAGCAGCTGTTAAATGAAAACCATGTGACTATAATTGTGCTTATGATTTTATTTCATCATTCCTTTTCTTTGCAGCATCAGGAGGATTCAAACGGCAAGGAAGGTTTTTGGAACTTGACTCATGATGAAGTCACGTAGAAGGTAAATCCTATAAACCCTTCCCCCCCCCCCCCCATTCCTTTCAAGCACACTTTGCAACAGGTAAAGTTTGTGTTTGTGTTTAGATTCATTGGAATCTATGGAGAGGGACGGCATACAAATCTAATAAATGAAATGAAAAGAGTAAGCTGGCACACAATGGGGAATACACATCAAAATTAATGTAGTGGCACCAGTTAGCCAGTTTATTTGCATGGCCTGCTTGAGTCTGTGAATCACTAACCACTTAGGAAGCAGAAGTCTTTCGTGATTAAAGGCTTCTTAGTCATAGGCAGCAACTGCCAATTGACAAAGTAAGGCAGGGGTGTTTTTATTGAGGGCCACACCAGGGCTGTGGTTGACCTTAGAGGAGAGGGCTGGGAGGCATGGCCGACTTGTGGGCGTGGCTGATCTGACGCCACTTCCCAAATTACTGGCATGTTTCCTCTTCGCATTGGGTAGACCAGGGCAAAGCCACACTGGTCAGATCTTTCCTCTTCGCATTGGGTAAACCAGGTCAGTCCTGCGAGCTGGATCTGACATTGCAGGCTGAATCTGGACCACAGGCCTCGAGTTTGCCACTCCTGAAGTAAGGTCACAGAGTTGAGTTTGTTATCTTACTGTTAGCAATTTTTAGAGACACAGTAGTATACAAGTAATCCTTGATTTACAACTACAGTTGAACCCAACATTTCCTTTGCGAAACAAGACATTTGTTAAGTGAGTTTTCCCCTATTTTATGACTTTTTTTCCAGAGTTGTTAAGTGAATCATTGCAGTTGTTAGTAACACAGTTGTTAAGCGAATCTGGCTTCCCATTGACTTAGCTTGTCAGAAGATCATGAAAATGGTTATGACCCTGGGACACTGAAAGTGTCATAAAAATGAACCAGTTATGCATATGAATTTTGATCATATAACCATAGGAATATTGCAACAGTCCTGTGAAAAATGGTCATATCACTTTTTTCAGTGCCGTAACTTTAAATAGTCATTAAACGAATGGCTGTAAGTCAAGGAACTACCTGTACTGCAGAAAAAAACTACTCAAGAAGAGAGTGCTTCTTTAGGCCATCACTCTATGGATGTTGGGGAGAAAATAACAGGTCCATGACTAACATGAACATGCAACTTAGAAATATATGCTGATAAGGTTGTAAATTAAGGCATTGGTGATGAAGTTACTTTTTCATTACCATCATAATTGCAAATAGTCTCTGTCTGAGGCAGTTGCTAAATGAAGACTAGTAGTATCTAAACATGGCAGCATTTCTGCTATAAAGATTAATTTTCTTAACACAAGCCAACTCAGATAATGATTAATCATACTGTAATATAGTTTATAAATTGAACTTTGTACTGTTTACTGTACCTTTATCAGGACGTTTTTTAGGAATTGTAAATTTTTTCAGACAATTTTGATCCACCAAAAATAATCCCTGTATATTTTTCCTTATTCCTTCCATCTTTGGTTCGATTTCTATTTTGCTTTCAACCTAAATTAAGGGCAAAAAACAGAAACTGCATCATATTGTATACTGAATTGATATCTTTTAAAATATGTTTAATTGCTTTGCTTTTGAATTGTGTTGCATCTTTCTCAATTATTTCAGTTTTAATCCAAACTAATTCCCATAATTTCAGAAACAAAAATTGGAAAAGAGAAAAAACACTTAGTTTTGCTGTTTTGAAATATCACAAATCACAACCAGGTAGCTATAATCAGAGTGGGAATCAGTTAAATCTTTTTCAAATTCAAAATCAAATTACCATGTTTCAGTATAATTATACTTTAAGGTAAGAAGAATAAGATTTCAGCAATACATTTTCATGTACTGAGCTAATGGAGAAGGCACCTATGTTAGCAGGTCACTAGAGGGAGATAAAGTACATTCTTATCAATCAAAATACAGTGGTACCTCAAGATACGAACCCCTCATCTTACGAACAACTCAAGATACGAACCCGGGGTTCAGAAAAAAATTGCCTCTTCTTACGAAATTTTTTCGTGTTACGAACGCCAAACCCGAACTTCCGGGTTCGGCGTTCGGGAGGCTGCTGGGAAGCCCCCCGGCTGTTTTAAAAGGTGACAGCCAGGCTGGGGGGCTTCCCAGCAGCCTCCGAACGCCGAACCCGGAAGTTCGGGTTTGGCGTTCGGCTTCGGGAGGCTGCTGGAAAGCCGCCCGGCTGTTTTAAAAGGTGACAGCCGGGCTGGGGGGGCTTCCCAGCAACCTCCCGAACCCCGAACTTTTGCCGAATTTCCAGGTTCGGGAGGTTGCTGGGAAGCCCCCCAGCCCGGCTGTCACCTTTTAAAACAGCCGGGCCGCTTTCCAGCAGCCTCCCGAAGCCGAACGCCAAAACTGAACTTCCGCGTTCGGCGGCTGCTGGAAAGCCGCTCGGCTGTTTTAAAAGGTGACAGCCGGGCTGGGGGGCTTCCCAGCAACCTCCCGAACCCCGAACCCGGAAATTCGGCAAAAGTTCGGCGTTCGGAGGTTGCTGGGAAGCCCCGCCGCCCGGCTGTCACCTTTTAAAACAGCCGGGCGGCTTCTCGGCGGCCTCCCGAACGCCGAACACAGAAGTTCGGGTTTGGCGTTCAGGAGGTCGCTGAGAAGCCCCCAGGCTGTTTTAAAAGGTGACAGCTGGGCGGCAGCGTTTTTTTGCGGGGGTTTTTTTTTTGGTTGCACGGATTAATTGACTTTACATTGTTTCCTATGGGAAACAATGTTTCATCTTATGAACCTTTCATCTTACGAACCTCCCCCTGGAACCAATTAGGTTCATAAGACGAGGTATGACTGTATATGGTAATACTTTGCATTCTTCTTCGTGTCCTGTTTTTTCTCGAGTATCATAGCTTTTTAGGCTATAAATTTGTGGAGAAAACTTATTTGTTATTATTATCCTATTAAAAAGTTTAGACACTTTAAGGATGAAGTGTAAGGAATAACTTGTAACTCTGAAGCGAACCTGGCGGAACCCACCCTGTGCTGTCTCAAAATTGTCATGAAGCCTGAAAAGGAAGGGGAAGGGAGAAGTAGTAGCCTAGCTTACAGTCAAAATAAAAAGTTTTCCTGTGGGAACCAAGGTCATTGTAACAGGTGGCTGGAGAAGGAGGAGAGAAATCTGTTAGTTGTATTCATTGGACTATGTGATGTGGCATCCATCTGCAATTCTTTTAAAACTGTCACTTATATCTTCAGATTCCCTGGAAAAGATGAAACTTCAGGGCTACCATACCTGTTGCACAGAGTTGTTTTGAAGCCTTTATTTTTTAATGGAAGCACTGCACAACTTTATTAACAAGTGCAATAAAATATGATTTATTTATTTATTACAGTTGAAAGGGACCTTGCAGGTCATTTAGTCCAACCCCCTGCCCAAGCAGGAATCCTACACTACCCCAGTCAGATGGCAGTCCAATCTCCTCTTGACTATGTCGAGTGTTGTGGTGTTCACAACCTCAATTAAGAAGGTGACAGCAGAACGTTCTAGAACAGGGGTCCTTAACCCCTGAGCCATAGACTGGTACTAGTCCATGGCCTGCTAAGAACTAAGCCACGCAAGCACTAAGACATTCAAGGGTTTTTTGTTTTAACTTAAGAGCATGTAGGCTCTCTTATCAGAATTTCTCTACCATATTTATTCTTAATCACTGGAAAGTTGAAAAGATTACCGTATTTTTCAGAGTATAAGACACACCATTTTCAACTCTAAAAGAGGCTGATAATTTGGGTGCATATACTCTTAATGTAGCCTTTTTTCTCCCAGCCCTAACTAGCTGCTAACAATCTTCCCAGCTCTTACTTTGCAGGTTGTTTCATTGTTACTCTCTGTGAAGAATGTTTTCCAAACCCTGTCTTTGTAGGGGGTTTTTTCATTCTCTACTTACTTCGAATGTTTCTTTCTAGCCCTAATCAGGTGCTAACAATGTTCCCAGCTCTTATCATCTTGCAAGCTTTTTCATTGTTACTCTCTGCAAAGAATGTTTTCCAAGTCCAAAGACTTTCTAGGGTTTTTTCATTGCTCTATTTGCTCCAAATATTTCTTTCCAGGTGCTATCCATGTCCCCAGCTCTTACTGGCTTGCAAACTCTTTCATAGAAACATAGAAGATTGACGGCAGAAAAAGACCTCATGGTCCTTCTAGTCTGCCATTATACTATTTCCTGTATTTTATCTTAGGATAGATATATGTTTATCCCAGGCATGTTTAAATTCATTGTTACTCTCTCCGAATAAGGTTTTTTAAAGCCCTAACTAGGGGATAAAATAATGTGCTGGCTAAGGACGCTAGCTAGATGAATACCGATAAACAAATTCTTTTCCCTATTTCCCTCCCCCAAAACTAAGGTGCATCTTATACTTTGGTGTGTCTTATACTCTGAAAAATACAGTAATTTCATTTACATTTTAAGAGGGTGTTTTTAAACAGATTTTAACATATACATTCAGAGTTTAAATTTACATCAGAATATACAGAAATGGCTACCTTGTTTTTTTGGTAACCAATTTTCATATTTAGGCATCCAGTCATGCATACAGTATTTGCTTTTAAAGAAAAAAATGATTTTTTTTGTTGAAAATAACTGACAGAAAAACATATCATATAACAGAGAAGAATTATTTTTTTAAAGTCAAGGATTCTAATATCTAAATACCCTGGTTTATGATAGGCTTTTCAGTCTATTTTCAGTCTTCAAACCATATCATTCTAAATAATATTGGCAATGACATCATCACAGTTCTAGTCCAAGCCAGAGAGAGAGCAAAAGGGGAAGTTTAGCTGCCCATATCTTAGTACCTCAAGTATGGTGTTTTGTGAAGGATATTTACAAAGTCACATGTTATCTCTGAAAATAAGGGGATCTGAACTAGTATGATCCAAATGCTCAGGAATATATATAATCAGAATACAGATAATATTTAACACAATTAGCTCCTACAGTCTTTTTTCAATGCTTAAAAGAGCAATTGCCCCACTGATGTTTACAAATTCACGTTGTTGAAAGTTATAAATTTGCCTGTCCCAGGAAAGAAATTCCTATATCCCCTTATGATGCTACCCCAATGTTTTTCCCATTCTGTGTTATCATCCCATCCATTAATGTTTTCATTCTCTCTTTCCCAAGCAGGAAGAGTGTGAGAACATCTCTTCCTACAAATCTTATTAGAAAGCATTAAGTTGTGAGCTGCAGTTCACTTTATCAGATACAGTACACAGATGAGTAATACAGTACAGCTTTCTTCCTATGATTCCCTCTTACATTAGGACAAGTACAGTGCATCCCTGCCTTAGGGTTTTCAGGTCTCAAACTGTTTACCATTCAAAAAAACCTATCTAGCTTCTGGATTTTCTCTAGTTAGCTAATATTAATTAATTAAGCTAATTCATTGTGTTATTCCATCCTAACTAAATTGGAAACATTTATCCAGGAATGGGGAAATTGTATTCTTTCATACATTAGGAAATTTAATCTTCAACCAGAACATCTAATGATGAGTGATGCTGAGCAGCAATGTTGAGAAAACAAAAAAATATTTACCATGAAGTAAAGGGAATAATGAAAATATGTATTAATGAAACCACAACTGAAAATTTCATAATGCTAGGAAAAACAGAATTTGCTGCACTGAAATAGTATAGTAATCACTAGTGGGAAGCTCATTGTAATTTAAATAAAATAACCAATAGCTGTTAATTAATTATATAAGTATCATTTAACAGCTATTATAGAAGTTTCATAATACGTAACGTAAAACTACATTGAATGTTTAAAAGCCTGCATAAAATTCTACTATTAGTTCAACCATATCATTTATTCATTTATTAGAATTGTACTATAAATTCAACCACATCTGTTCTTGTTGAGAAATGTTGATAATTTTTCTAATGAATTGCACAATTAAAGGGCTACATGATCTACATCTATTTCTGAGTGTCCTAAAAGGCAATTTGATAATTTGAGTTTCTTATTAAATAGGATATAAAATGAAGCATCCAATTTTTGTAAAAAATGTATTACTTAAAAGTTGTGCAATGTGCTTCTTGTATGTTTTATAATATCCACTAGAAACTAAAAAAATTTTTTAGATCTATTTACTGTTCCTCTGACTAAAATTCATAATGAAAAATGCTAGCTACAAAACTCATAGGCAAATTGGAAATAATTCTTTTATAGGTAATTTTATATAAGCCCCATGGAATTATTATTATTAATATGCAGATTGGCGGGACCACGTGGGAGAGCCTTTTCTGTGGCTGCCCCGGCAGGCCATAAATTTTACATTCTAGACAGCCAATTTTATGAATGGTGTGCATGTGTATGAAGATGCCTTTTTTAATCTTTATGGGGGTTTTCGTTTTATAACATTTTAGTTTAGAAATGTTCGACTTCTTTTATCTTTTGTATCTATTTTATTGTATTTTTATCAATGTTGTAAGCCGCCCTGAGTCCTTTGGGATTGGGCGGCATAGAAGTTGAATGAATGAATGAATGAATGAATGAATGAATGAATGAATGAATGAATGAATGAATTGAAAGATAGTAAACCCTATAAAGTAAATCCTATAAAGCCATCCTATAAAGTAACTTTTGGCTTATACAGTAATACCTGAAGATACGAACTTAATTGGTGCAAGGAGGAGGTTCGTAAGACGAAAGGTTCGTAAGACGAAACATTGTTTCCCATAGGAAACAATGTAAAGTCAATTAATCCGTGCAACCAAAAAACCCCCCGCAAAAAAACAGCTTTTGGCGACTGCTGGGAAGCCGCGCGGCTGTTTTAAAAGGTGACAGCCGGCCTGGGGGGCTTCCCAACACCCCCCGAACCCAAGTTCGGGGTTCGGGGGGGTGCTGGCAAGCCCCCCAGGCCGGCTGCGACCTTTTAAAAGAGCCGCGCCGCTTTGCAGCTGTCTCCCGAAGCCGAACGCGGAAGTTCGGCTTTAGCGTTCCGCTTCAGGAGACAGCTGCGAAGCGGCGCGGCTCTTTTAAAAGGTCGCAGCCGGCCTGGGGGGCTTGCCAGCACCCCCCCGAACCCCAAACCCGGGTTCAGGGGGGTGCTGGCAAGCCCCCCAAGCCGGCTGCAACCTTTTAAAACACCCACGCCGCTTCGCAGCTGTCTTCTGAAGCCGAACGCTAAAGCCGAACTTCCGCGTTTGGCTTCAGGAGACAGCTGCGAAGCGAAGCGGGTGTTTTAAAAGGTCGCAGCCGGCCTGGGGGGCTTGCCAGCACCCCCCCGAACCCAGGTTCGGAGTTCGGGGGGTGCTGGGAAGCCCCCCAGGCTGGCTGCGACCTTTTAAAAGAGCAGCGCCGCTTCGCAGCTGTCTCCCGAAGCCGAACGCGGAAGTTTGGCTTTAGCGTTCGGCTTCAGGAGACAGCTGCGAAGCGGCGCGGCTCTTTTAAAAGGTCGCAGCCGGCCTGGGGGGCTTGCCAGCACCCCCCCGAACCCGGGTTCGGGGGTGCTGGCAAGCCCCCCAGGCCGGCTGCGACCTTTTAAAACACCTGCGCCGCTTCCCAGCTGTCTCCTGAAGCCGAACGCTAAAGCCGAACTTCCGCGTTCGGCTTCAGGTGACAGCTGCGAAGCGGCGCAGCTGTTTTAAAAGGTCGCAGCCGGCCTGGGGGGCTTCCCAGCAACCTCCCGAACCGAACCCGGGGTTCAGCAAAATTTTGCCTCTTCTTACGAACTTTGTTCGAGTTACGAACCGGCGTTCGGGAGGCTTCTGGGAAGCCCCGCCGCCCGGCTGTTACCTTTTAAAACAGCCGCGCGGCTTCCCAGCAGTCTCCGAACGCCGGTTCGTAACTCGAAAAAAGTTCGTAAGAGGCAAAATTTTTCTGAACCCCGGGTTCGTATCACGAGTTGTTCGTAAGACGAGGGGTTCGTATCTTGAGGTACCACTGTATTACCTTGTTTGTAGACTTGTAGGGCTTGTTAAGCTCTATTCTAAGTTCATTTTACAGTAATTATTACTGACTTCAAATAATTCCATCTATCCATCAATTGTTCTGAGGGGGGGGGACTTTAACCCCCTCAAACATGGTCTGTAACTTGGCTGTCCTCCTGGATCCACAGCTGAACGTTGGGCACCATCTCTCGGCTGTGGCCAGGGAGACCTTTGCCCGGGTTTGACTGGTATACCAGTTGAGGCCCTATTTGGGCCAGGAGGCTTTACGCATAATCACTCAGGCCTTCATTATCTCTTGTCCAGATTATTGCAACATGCTCTACATGGGGCTACCCTTGAAAAGTGTTTGGAGAATACAGATAGTCCAGAATGCAGCCGCACAAGCTATCATGAGTGTTCCTCGATACACTCATATAACACCAATGCTCTGTGTACTGCACTGGCTACCAATTGGTCTCCTGTCACAATTCAAGGTGTTGGTTATTACCTATAAAGCCCTGCATGGCTTAGGACCAGTTTATTTACAAGATCGTCACCTGCCATATACCTCCCACAGACAATCAGAACATAAGGAGTTGGCCTTCTCCAGGTCCTGTCAACTAAACAATGTAAGTTGACGCACCCGCAGGGGAAAGCCTTCTCTGTGGCTGCCCCAACATTATGGAACCAACCATCCCCCTGATGTCTGTACTGCTCCCACACTGCTATCCTTCCGAAAGGCTGTGAAGACCTGGTTTTGCCAGCAGACCTGGGGGCCGTGAATGTAACATCGTGACCGATTAGCAATTGTTTCTGTATAAAGTGGTACCTATACTTAAGGACTTAATTCGTTCCAAGACCAGGTTCTTTAGAAAAGTTTGTAAGTAGAAGCAATTTTCCCCATAGGAATCAATGTAAAAGCAAATAATGCGTGCAAATCCATTGGGAAAGAAATAAAAGCTAGGAATTTGGGTGGGAGGAAGAAGAGGAAGAAGAGGAGGAGGACAATCGCTGCCAAAGGAAGAAGGTGAGGTGAGGACTGTATTTTAAAAAAAGAGGGACTCTGAGGTGGCGAGGAGGAGCAAACACCTCCCATACACCCGGCACGAGGCTGCCTCCCATACACTGCGCCAGAGAGAGAAACCCAGGCGGGCGAGAGGGGAAAATCTCCCGCTTTTTTGACCGAAAGGCGGCTGCTGCTATCTGCTTCCTCTTAATTTCCATGCTGAAGGGCTCCCCTCTCCTCTTGCTCGCTCACTCGCTTTGTAGCCAGCGCCTTTCCTTCACTGTGGTGACTCCTTGGTTTGGCTGAAGCCAAGTTGATCCAGCCGGGGCGAAGCACCCCCTTTTGCCTTTCTGTGCCCAGACGCTCCGGGATTCAACTTCGCACTGGTGTATGAGAGGCAGTGCGAGGGAGTCACCACAGCAAAGTGGTTTGTTCCCTCTCCAAGCGCCCAGAGAAAGCAAAATGCTTCATTCGCTCTGGACTGCCAAAGCCTCCTTAAGTGCCACCAAAAGGCTCTTCTGGCAGCCTAGAAAAGCCTGAGATGGCCGGGATTAAAGGGGGAATGGCAGGAAACTGGCCGGGCCTTTGTACGGTTCTCAAATTTCCTGGGAAATTTTTTTGGGTTTGGGTTCTTAAGTAGAAAATGGCTCTTAAGAACAGGCAAAAAAATCCTGAACATCCAGTTGTTATCTAGAAAAGTTCTTAAGTAGATGCATTCTTATGTAGAGGTACCACTGTATATGTGAGTTTAGCTTTATTATGGATTTTTCTGTTCTTATTTCTAATTATTTGATTTGTTTATTATATGAACTATTTATTGTTGTAAGCCGCCCTGAGTCCCATTGGGATTGAGCGGCATAAAAGTCAAATAAATTAAATTAAATTTCAAATATATTCAGTCTTATTTGTTTCACTTGTTAATTATAATTATCAGCGTTCACAACATCCTCAAATAAGAGGGATAGGAGAGGTTGCACGTTTCTTGTTTGCTTGATTTCAATATTAAGAATCTCAATAACAAACATTAAGAATAGAATAGAATAGAATAGAATAGAATCAAAAAGAGGATAAATCAGCACCTAAAAAACAATAACTTATTGGACCCAAATCAGCATGGCTTTACTGAAGGCAAATCATGTCAGACTAATCTCATTGATTTTTTTGACTATGTCACAAAGGTGTTGGATCAAGGTGGTGCCATGGATATTGCCTATCTGGACTTCAGCAAAGCCTTTGATACGGTTCCACATAAAGATCTGATAGATAAATTAGTGAAGATTGGACTTAATCCCTGGATAGTTCAGTGGATTTCAAGCTGGCTGAAGCGTAGACATCAGAGAGTTATTGCTAATGGCGAGTATTCTGAGCAGAGACAGGTTACCAGCGGTGTGCCACAAGAGTCTGTTCTAGGTCCTATTCTTTTTAATATGTTTGTGAGTGACATAGGGGAAAGTTTGGTAGGGAAGGTTTGCCTATTTGCCGATGACTCTAAAGTGTGCAATAGAGTTGATATTCCTGGAGGGGTCTGTAATATGGTAAGTGATTTAGCTTTACTAGATAAATGGTCAAAGCAATGGAAACTGCAGTTTAATGTTTCCAAATGTAAAATAATGCACTTGGGGAAAAGGAATCCTCAATCTGAGTATTGCATTGGCAGTTCTGTGTTAGCAAAAACTTCAGAAGAGAAGGATTTAGGGGTAGTGATTTCTGACAGTCTCAAAATGCGTGAGCAGTGTGGTCGGGCGGTAGGAAAAGCAAGTAGGATGCTTGGCTGCATAGCTAGAGGTATAACAAGCAGGAAGAGGGAGATTGTGATCCCCTTATATAGAGCGCTGGTGAGACCACGTTTGGAATACTGTGTTCAGTTCTGGAGACCTCACCTACAAAAAGATATTGACAAAATTGAACGGGTCCAAAGACGGGCTACAAGAATGGTGGAAGGTCTTAAGCATAAAACATATCAGGAAAGATTTAATGAACTCAATCTGTATAGTCTAGAGGACAGAAGGAAAAGGGGGGACATGATCGAATCATTTAAATATGTTAAAGGGTTAAATAAGGTTCAGGAGGGAAGTGTTTTTAATAGGAAAGTGAACACAAGAACAAGGGGACACAATCTGAAGTTAGTTGGGGGAAAGATCAAAAGCAACATGAGAAAATATTATTTTACTGAAAGAGTAGTAGATCCTTGGAACAAACTTCCAGCAGACGTGGTTGGTAAATCCAGAGTAACTGAATTTAAACATGCCTGGGATAAACATATATTCATTGTAAGATAAAATACAGGAAATAGTATAAGGGCAGACTAGATGGACCATGAGGTCTTTTTCTGCCGTCAGTCTTCTATGTTTCTAAAATAGAATTTTATTGGCCAAGTGTGATTGGACACACAAGGAATTTGTCTTGGTGCATATGCTCTCAGCGTACATAAAATAAAAAAATACATTTGTCAAGAATCATGTGGTACAACACTTAATTAATGATTGTCATAGGGGTCAAATAAGCAATGAAGAAACAATCAATATTAATAAAAATCTTAGTATACAAGCATACAGTCATACAGTCCTAAGTGGGAGGAAAAGGATGATAGGAATGATGAAAAAAACTAGAACAGAAGTGCAGATTTAGTAAAAAATCTGACAGTGTTGAGGGAATTATTTGTTTAATAGAGTGATGGCATGGGGGAGGGGTTGTTCTTGTATCTAAATAACTTTTGAAAAGAAGCTAATGTATTTTTCATAGGAATAACCAGGTAAAAATGTTTAAAGAATATTTAAGCAATAACTTGTATTATCTAAACATTAATGAATATATTTACCTTCCATTTAAACTATTTTTTACTTTTAACAAGAGGCTTAATATTAGAATAGAATTCTTTATTGGCCAAATGTGATTGCACACACAAGGAATTTATCTTGGTGCATATGCTCTCAGTGTACATAAAAGAAAATATATATTTGTCAAGAATCATGAGGTAAAACACTTAATGATTGTCATAGGGGTCAAATAGGAAATGAGGAAACAATCAATTTTAATAAAAATCTTAAGGATATAAGCAACAAGTCAGTTATACAAAGTTATACAAGTTAGTTATACAAAGTGGGAGGAAATGGGTGAAGGGAACGATTAGGAAAAAACTAGTAGTAATAGTAAGGATATAAGCAACAAGTTAGTTATACAAAGTGGGAGGAAATGGGTGAAGGGAATGATGAGGAAAAAACTAGTAGTACAGTCATAGTAAATAGTTTGACAGTGTTGAGGGAATTATTTGTTTAGCAGAATGATGGCATTGGAGGGAAAAAACTGTTCTTATGTCTAGTTGTCTTGGTGTCATAGTTCCCTCTAAGCTGAGCAGTGAGCAATCGCTCACTTAAAAATCATCATCAACTCAGAGTTTTCCAAACCTGCCCAGAAGCCGAGAGGGAAAGAGAGAGAGGGAAGGAGAGAGAGAGGAAGAGAGAGAAACAGATAGAAAAAGAGAGGAAGGAAAAGAGAAAGAAAAAGAATGGGAGTAAGGAAGAGAGAAAGAAAATCAAAATCTAGTTTGAAACTAGCTCAACTATTTAAGTGGCATTTTGATATTGATAGAGTTGCCCTGTTATGAGCTCACTGTTATAGACACATAGTACAGTTGTATTTTATTTTGAAATTCTGAGGCAAAACAGGGTGGGGTTTTTATTTATTTATTTGTTTGTTTGTTTATTATTTTTGTGCCGCCCAGTCCCGAAGGGACTGCCGCTCAGACACTATACTTTTCCGCCTCCCCCCCAAAAAAAAAATTAAGAGGGAACACTGCTTGGTGTGCAGTGGTCTGTAGCATTTTGAGGGTACTACTTGAAACAATTTATGTCCAGGATGGGAGGGGTCCGTTAATATTTTCACAGCCCTCTTTAATTAATCTTTTAATTAATTTTACTGATAAAATATTTACCGCAGCGTATTTCTACACAGACTGCTCCTGCAAGTGTCTAGCATCAAAAGCAAGTAACGGAAGCTTCAATCTGTACATAGATGGGCGGCATTCAGATTTTAATCTCTTTTAATGCGCACCAATAAATATATAGGATTGAACAAACACAGCACTCAAGGTTAAAAAACAACCATACAAACCTGGAATTAAAGTACTAGTTATAACGTGTATTAAATGTCCCTACTGAGAAAAGAGCGGGAGACCGGGGTATGAGGAGAACCGCGGATTTATAGCAAAGGAGAGCGCAAGTGCAGATTTGTCAGCTCGTTACATTGCCTCAGCCCCGAAGCCTACTGTACTAAAACACCGGGATTCACAACCCAAAGGGCGGGGTGAAGGGCTGCAACGAATTGTTTCAACGGCCGTTTGCCTCATTAAACGAAATGGAACCTTCACGTTCAAACAAACACTCGCGCACTTCCAACGGCTTAGCAACGAGCAACGCTGTGGAGAACGGAGTGGGGGCTCCCTGCTTTCAAAACCTTCCTTTAATTTCTTTTTAAAAGATACCCGGGGTTTAACCGCTACTGGACGGAGCGGAGTCCAGGAACACTCGCTTTTATTTTTGCCCCGAACAGAGAAACGAGTCCAACTGCCGCCCCCGGGTCTTCTTACTCGGCTGCAAGCGGCGAGCCTCGCATCACCTCATGCGGGACAACAGTGCCAGCATTGAAACTTTACGCGAGATCCGACAGGGGAGCAATGAGTTAACCTTTCCAAGATGACAAGGGTCCGACAATCCCGGGAACCGAGCGCGGGGGGACTTTCGCCACCTTCCCCCCCTCTTCCATCCCCACCCCGAGTAATACCGAGGGGTAGTCCAACTGGTCACTCACGCTCGTTCCGTGACCACCAGCATCCTCCCGCCTGCTACTGAAAGCGTCTTCAGAACTCTCCTTGTATTCGGCTCCATCGTATTCCCGGCAGCATTCCTCTTGCCGCCGCGCGAGGCTGGGTTCCAGGAGCTCCAACTGAGGAACGCATCCAAGAAGCCGCTTGGGCGCCCATTGCCGCGGGCGGACGTTAAGCTCCTGCTTCTCCTGCTGCTGCCGCGCCACCGCCACCATCGCGCCAAATGCAGCGCCAGCCCAGCGTGCAGCCCTCTATAGACTCCACAGGATGGGGCGGGGCAGGAGGGGTGTCAAGCCAAACGTCTCAACACCCTCGGCGGGATTTTTCTCAGCCCAACTGTTTAAACCCTCCCCCCCTGGGAAAGGAGTTCTGGTTGTGCGTGAGCGGCTGGGGCCGAGCTCCCGCTTGCAGTTCACGAAGGGTCTTTTTTTTTTCGCTGTACGACAGGCCAGGTGTATCAAACTAGCGGCCCCTCCCGCGTAGGCCACGCCCATCCCGGCCACTCCGCAAAGGAAAAAGAAATTAGTTGCGATATACCTCGCGTGAGGCGATCGAGATTGGCAGAACGCCTCCCCTCAGAAACCTTTTCAAGGTTCCCTAGTAAGGCGAACACGATCTTGGTTTAGCTGAATGTCGGTTTTACTTTCCGAGTAAAAATGCTCTGGTGTAAAATATGACCTGTTCAATACATCGCATCTCTCGCGGAATCGAGTAAATGGAAGAAGCATCTTTAATAAACTCTACTGCTTTACATATATACAGGGGTGGGCTGCTGCGAGGGGGGGGGGACGGGGACGACAACGCAGTGGAGTAGTAAAAATAGAGCTCCACCCCAGAGCACCCAAATTGCACTGAAAGATATTGAAAGAAAATGTAGGGTGTCTTGCATAAGCCACGCCCACAGTGTGGTAATAAAAAAAAATTGGTAGCCCTTCATTGGATATATGCTGTACAGTACTTCGTTTATACTACCGTGTATAACATTGGATTGTGCAGATTGTAGCCCACCCTTTTCCTTCTGACGCCCAAGTTTCTGTAAGAATACTTGACTATTCCTTCCAGTTGTGGAGTTATCTTGGCTTGAATTGTGTAGCTAATTTGGCCCATCATGCCCTACATGCAGGGGTGGGCCACCATTCCTGGGGCTACAGGAACGGCCCATGAGCGCACACACCCAGCATGCGATTTCCGGGATTTTATTTATTTATTTATTTTATTTATTCAAAATTTTATTAATTTTCAATAAAAAGACATACAAACTTACAAACATTTAAACACATAGTAGGGGTTACAATTGCCCCTCTTTTCTAGAAGTCAATTTTTAATACAGAAAAAAGGATAAAATCTTAAATCTTTAAATCAAAATAATGTTCTGATTGAAAAGAAGAATTTTGTTTACACGTTCTAATACACTTAAAATTAAATTGATGAAAAAAGAAAAAGAACCAACAAACAATAGCAACAGCTAAAAGTATCAGTAACTTTGGATTACTGTATATTCATACAGTTTTCATAACCTTATATTGAACTTTATTCTTATCTATCCATATATAAACTTTGTTCCAAATAGAATAAAAGTCAGATTCTTCTTGATCATTCAGCCTTCTTGTCATCGTATCCATCTCTGCACAGTCCAATTTTTTTTAACTACATCCTCTTTTTTGGGGATATCTTCCCCTTTCCAATTTTGTGCATACACTATCCTGGCCGCTGTTAGGATATGTACAACCAGAAAGAAAATATCTTTTTATATTTCTGTTTAGCTATGCCTAAAAGATAAAATTCAGGGGATTTTTCTATTGCATGTAATGTAATCTCTTTTATCATTTTTTCTATCATTCTCCAATATGTCCAGACTTTATTACATGTCCACCATTGATGATAGTAAGAACCTATTTCACTTTTACATTTCCAACAATTTGGGGAGGTATTTGGATACATCTTAGCAATTCTATTCGGTGGGAGGTGCCATCGGTAAAACATCTTAATTTGGTTTTCTTTTAAAGAGACAGAATTTGTCATTTTCCAGTTTGTTATCCAAGCTTTCTCCCATGTCTCCAGATCAAACTCTTTGCCAAAATTTTTACACCAAGTTATCATGTTATCTTTAAGTGTCAAGTCTATATTTTTATGTTCAATCATATATTTATATGCTTTCCCTATTAATTTCTTTGAATTTGTGGTCAATAAACTGCTCAAAAAGTTTTTACTCTTGTTAAATATATATACTTTGCTATTTTTGGAAACTTTGACTGTATCTGTATATATTGTCACCAATCTATTTTAAATCCTTCTTCTTGAAGTTTATCTCTTGTTTTTAAATTCATTTGTTCATCAAGTAATTGTTTATATTTTGGTATTTTCCTGTCCGATATGAGATTAGGTTGGGATATCGCCTCTAGTGGGGATATCCAGTGTGGTACATATCTTTCCATACTTCTAGTAAATACTTTCTTATTGTATGTATTTTAAAATAAGAATGTGTTTTTTCTTTATCATACCAGAAGAAAGCATGCATCCAGGCATCAAATCATGCCCTTCCAGAGTTAATATTCTTCTATTTTCTAAGGTGATCCACTCCTTAATCCAAGTTAATGCAGCTGCTTTATAATAAAATATCCAATTAGGTAGAGCAAATCCTCCTCTTTCCTTTATATCTTCTAAAATACTTAACTTTATTCTCACCTTCTTGCCCTGCCACAATTTTTTTTTAACAATTGTTGTTAAGTCTTTAAAAAATTCCCCCCCTGGATTTATAGGTATTACTTGAAACAAAAACAATATATTTGGTAGAACATTCATCTTAATAGTTGCTATTCTTCCCATGAAAAACATTTTCAGGTTATTCCATATTTCTAGATCTTTTTAAATTTCTTCAATTACTTTAATATAATTGTCATTTTTTAATTATATTGTTTTGGCTGTGATCCATATTCCTAAATACTTTACTTTTTTAACTATCTTCATATCTGAAATAATTTCTAATCTTCTTTCCTGCATTTTTGCCATATTTTTAACTATAAGTTGTGTCTTATTTTTATTAATTTTTAAACCAGCTACCCTACCATACTCTTCTATTGTAGCTATCAAAATTGGTAATGTTGTCAATGGGTTTTCAATTATGAAAGTCATATCATCGCCATATGCTTATATTTTGTATGATTCTTTCCCAATAGTTATTCCTTGTATTTTATTATTCGCCCTAATCTTAATTAATAATACTTCGAGGGATAGAATAAACAATAAAGGTGAGATCGGACATCCTTGTCTAACTCCTTTAAAGATTTCAAATTTTTCCAATTGTTCATTATTTAGTATAATTTTCGTTGTCTGTTTAGAATATATGGCATCAATCAGATTCACAAATTTAGTACCAAATCTCATTTGATTCAGTTGCATTTTAGTAAATGTCCAGTCCACATTATCAAACGCTTTTTTAGCGTCCAAAAACATCAAGGACATTTGTTTCTCTGGGTGTTGTTCATAATATTCCTGTGAATTGATAACCATTCTAAGATTATTTTTAATTTGCCTACCCGGTAAGAATCCATTTTGGTCCTGATGTATTATCTCTTCTAATATCTAATATTCTAATAGACAACTATAAGGGCAGACTAGATGGACCAGGAGGTCTTTTTCTGCCGTCAGACTTCTATGTTTCTATGTTTTTTAATCTTTCTGCATAAATTGAAATAAATATTTTATAATCGACATTTAATAATGATATAGGTCTATAATTTTGTATTTTATCTTTGTCTGTCCCAGCTTTATGATTTAACATTATTAACGAATCAGACCAAGATTTTGGTATTTTACCATCCATAACAATTTCATTAAAAATTTCCAACATGTTATTCATTATTACATCACTTTCTGTTTTATACCATTCCGCCGGGATGGCGTCCGGCCCTGTAGCTTTATTATTCTTTTGTTTTTTAATAGTTATCTGCAGTTCTTGTATTGTAATTAAACCATCTAACCTTGCTTGTTGTTCTTCCGTTAGTTGTGGTAAATCTAATGAATTTAAATATTTAAAAATCTCATCTTCTTTAATATCTTCTTTCTTATATAGTTCTTTATAAAAGTCTTGTACTATTTTTGATTTTTCCTCACTTCTATATTTTTTAATACCTTTGTCATCTACTAGTTCTTTAATTATTTTTGCTTGTCTATACTTCCTTAGTTTGTATGCGAGCCATCTTCCTGGTTTGTTAGCATGTTCAAAATACTGCTGTTTGGCCCTTTTAATCTTTTCTGCTATTTGCTTTTGTTCAATAAGTTTTATTTTATGCTTAGTTAAATCCATTTTTCTCTTAATATCATAGTCTTTAGTATTATGTTGAAATACTAACTCAAGTTGTTTCAACTCACTAGTCAGTTGTTCATATTCTATGCTTTGTTCTTTATTTTTCTTTGCTGTATAAGAGATCGTTAATCCTCTAATATATGCTTTAGCTGCATCCCACAAATTTTGAAAAGAGGTCTCTGAATTTTTATTACAATTAAAAAAGATTTCTAATTCTTTTTCTATCCATTCTTTATATTGTTTATCCCTTATAATATTCCTATTCATCTGCCAATTTATCTGTCTCTTTTTATTCTTCCAATATATCACTACAGTGGTCCCTCGATCATCGCGAGGGTTCCGTTCCAGGACCCCTCGCGATGATCGATTTTTCGCGAAGTAGCGGTGCGGAAGTAAAAACACCATCTGCGCATGCGCAGATGGTGTTTTTACTTCCACCGCCGCCCGCCCTTCGCCCGCCCACCCCGTTGCTCGCGCCTGGGGTTTCCCTGCGCGCGTGCCGCCCGCCCGCCCACGCCGTTGCTGGGGCCGCTTCCCAGCTGGGAAGCAGAGCTGGGGTTTCCCCAAGCGCGCGCGCACCGCCCGCCCGCCCACGCCGTTGCTGGGGCCGCTTCCCAGCTGGAAAGCGGAGCTGGGGTGTCCCCGCGCGTGCCGCCCGCCCGCCCACGCCGTTGCTCGCGCCGCCGCTGGGGTCTTACCGGGGCAAGAGGGGGAAGACCCAGGGAAGCCGCCCAGCAGCTTATCTGCCCGGCGGGAAACTCCACCATCTACGCATGCGTGGCCATAGAAAAAAGGCACGCATGCGCAGATGGTGTTGCTTACTTCCGGGTTGAAAACTCGCGATATAGCGTTTCGCAATACTCGAGATCGCGAAACTCGAGGGATCACTGTATAGGACTATGGTCAGCCCAAGTATTAGTATTGATCTCAATTTCTCTAATTTGTTCTGCAGTTGTTTTAGAAGCCCAGGTCATATCTATTCTAGTCCAAATTTTATGGGGATTAGAATAAAATGTGTATTGCCTTTTTGAATGATGTCTTTCCCTGCAAATATCGTTTAATAATAGCTCTGATCTCATTTTCTGAAAAGTAGTAGGTAAGGTACTTTTCTTTTTCTTATCTTTTTTCTTCCCTGAATGATCCAATACCCTATCTGAAATGACATTGAAGTCCCCAATTATTATCATATTTTCAATATTTAGTTCATTTATTTTTTGGTGTAATTGTTTGTAAAAATTCATTTGGTTTTCATTCGGGGCATAAATGGAAACAATAACAAGGGGTTTTGCATCAGTATTTACCTGTACAATTAAAATTCTTCCCTTCTGATCTGCATATAATTGTTTGGAGTTTATTGAATTTTCAACATAACATTGGATTGTGCAGATTGTAGCCCACCCTTTTCCTTCTGACACCCAAGTTTCTGTAAGAATACTTGACTATTCCTTCCAGTTGTGGAGTTATCTTGGCTTGAATTGTGTAGCTAATTTGGCCCATCATGCCCTACATGCAGGGGTGGGCCACCATTCCTGGGGCTACAGGAACGGGCCATGAACGCACACACCCAGCATGCGATTTCCGGGATTTTAAATCCCTGCTATTCTGTTTAAAGTTCAGGGACTGATACACTGTCTCTGGATCAATATGACCTGGACCGAAAAAAAGGTATATTTTAGGTACTTAAATTTGGTCTTTTTGGAAAAAAAAAAAATTCACTTGGATACTAATTTGAACTTTTCTGAACACAATGAAAGGTAATTGAAATGGGAAAAAAAATTAATGCTTATATTTTTATTTTGCTCATAAAAGCCCGCCCTCCTGTTTTTGTGAATTTTTTTTCTTTTCTTTTTTTAGAAAAAAGTTTGAATTTTTTTTTAAAGGAGGGAAAGGAAGGGAAGGAAAAAGGGGGAAAGGGGGAAATATACAGAAAAAAGCATAAAACATAACGGGATAACATAAGAAACTATACATAACAAGGTAGAATAACAAACTATACATAATGAAATAGTATCTCTATTCAAAGTTGAGCTTATACAAATATAGTAACATAACTTCTAATGAGGTACATATACAAATTCAAAAGTGATTTGGGTTAATTAATTGTAGTAAGATGTGAAGAAAGTGCTGAGAGATGTATATGAACGTAAGATTTGAATAAGGGGGAGAGAGGAGAGGGGAAAGCCTGCAAGTATGGTAGGTGCATATGATGAAAAAGAAAGAGTAAATTTGTAAATAGAAGAAAAGATAATTGATTAATAATGACGGCTCAATATCAATAGGATTGAGTTTAGACCATCTATGAAACCAATGTTTATTTAGTAATTTAAAGTGTATGTAAACGGTATTGAGTTTTATCGCTACAGCTTGGTCTATTATTTATTTATTATTTGGATTTGTATGCCGCCCCTCTCCGAAGACTCGGGGCAGCTCACAACAAGTGTAAAACAAATCATAAATAATTAATCAATTAATTAAAATATTTAAAGATTTAAAAAAAACCCATATACTAACAGACACACACACAGGCATACCATGTATAAATTAAATGTGCCCAGGGGGAGATGTTTAGTTCCCCCATGCCTGACGGCAAAGGTGGGTTTTGAGGAGTTTACGGAAGGCAAGAAGAGTAGGGGCAGTTCTGATCTCCGGGGGGAGTTGGTTCCAGAGAGTCGGTGCCGCCACAGAGAAGGCTCTCCCCCTGGGGCCCGCCAACCGACATTGTTTAGTTGACGGGACCCGGAGGAGGCCCACTCTGTGGGACCTAATCGGTCGCTGGGATTCGTGCGGCAGAAGGCGGTCTCGGAGATATTCTGGTCCGATGCCATGAAGGGCTTTAAAGGTCATAACCAACACTATGGAAACGTGCGTTTGGGTAGTTTCTTTTTTCTTATTAGTGGCTGTTTCATATTTTTTGTTACATAACCATTGGTACCACTTCTCCCAAGCCCTGTAGAACTCTGAATCGTTTTTATTTTGTAGTTCCATCGTCATTTTAGACAATTCAGCACAGTCCATGATTTTTGTGATATTTATAGTAGTGGGGATGTTTTCCTGTTTCCAATGTTGGGCATAGGTAATTCTGGCAGCTGTTAAAATTTGAATAATAATAATAATAATCATCATCATCATCTTCATCATGATCCTCACTGATGGGTACGCCTTGTCGTGGTAGTGGGCCTTGTGTGCTTCAATGAAGCTGAGAGCTGTGCCGGTGGTAGTATAAACTACTGGTAGGTCTAACCTTGCCGGAGTGGTCAAAGCAGAGGAGCCAGACTAAACGTTCCTAACCCATTTAAACTAATGGAGAGACAAAACAAAAAGAAGTCCGTACTGGCTCGGTCGTCGCCCTGGATAAAAAGGACCACAGTGGCTGCTGTGGAACCTGGGCAGCCATTGACAAATGAGCTACAGGAACAAAACAAACAAAGCTTACAAATCAAAAAGCGGCACTGACTACAAGCATAGACATGATGCTGTGGCACAGATGATCCACTGGAACTTGTGCCGGAACCACTGTTCCCCATAAGCTGCGCCCATGAGCAGGTGCGCACCCCCAAATACCCCCGTGCACGCCATTTTCCATGGGCCCACGCTCCCCATCCCCCTGCCAGCCTGCGGGGGGGGAGGTGCGGCAGTAGGAGGAAAGGGAACCGCGGCCGCCCCTGCCTCCCCACAGTGCCTCCGGCCAAACGCGTGCCTGGCTTCTCAGCCTTGCCCCCCACCCGCCCGATCGGCCCCCCTCCTCCTCCACCACCTCCTGCCTTGGGGCGCGACTTCTCTCGCGGCGGTGGCGGCTGCGGGACGAAAGCGCTGCCAGCCAGCCAGGGGGCTGCGAGAGAGGGCTTTCTCCGCGGGCTTCGGGAATGCCCGCCCCGCCCCTCTCGCAGCCCCTTCGCTGGGAGCGCTTTCGTCCCAGACTTCCAGCAAGGGGGCTGCAGTAGAGGCAGGGCAAGCGTTCCTGAAGCGCTCGGAGAAAGCGCTCTCGCAGCCCCCTCGCCGCCTCACAGCTGATCACCCTGCCGCCGCCCCAGGGCTACTGCCCAATGCCGCTGCTAAGAGAGAGAGAGAAGGGGGGGGAGAGAGATAGCAAGAAAGAGAAGAGAAAGAAAGCAATAGAGAGAGAAAGAAAACAAGAGAGAAAGAGAGAGATGAAAGGGGGGAGAGAGAGCTAGCAAGAGAGAGAAGAGAAAGAAAGCAATAGAGAGAGAGGAAGAAAACAAGAGAGAAAGAGAGGGAGAGATGAAAGGGGGGAGAGAAAGCTAGCAAGAGAGAGAAGAGAAAGAAAGCAATAGAGAGAGAGAAAGAAAACAAGAGAGAAAGAGAGAGATGAAACGGGGAAAGAGAGCTAGCAAGAGAGAGAAGAGAAAAAGCAATAGAGAGAGAGAAAGAAAACAAGAGAGAAAGAGAGAGAGAGATGAAAGGGGGGAGAGAGAGCTAGCAAGAGAGAGAAGAGAAAGAAAGCAAGAGAGATAGAAAGAAAGAAAGAATGAATGATAGAGAAAGAAAGCAATAGAGAGAGAGAAAGAGCAAGAGGGGAAGAGAGAAAGAGAGAGAAATGACTCTTGATTTAAAGCATATGGTAAAAAGCACCCAAATAATAACAGAGGAAAAAGAAACCCAGCCGTGTGTGTGTGTGAACTCTTGAACCATTTCCAATAGCTCGCCTCTAATTGGAAATGGTTCAAGAGTTCACACACACACACACAAGGGGGGAGGAGACAGGGATGGAAAAAGAGAAGATAATAATAGTAATAGATTTTGGTTTTGTTTTATTATTAATTTCTTTTAATACAAAAAGAAGGGATTTTTTTTCTTATTTATTTATTTATTTATTTATTTTTCTATGCCGCCCAGTCCCAAAGGGACTGTCGCTCAGACACTATACTTTTCCGCCCACACCGGAAAAAAAATTAGAGGGAACATTGTCCAGAACTACCATTTACCAGTGGCAAAGAACTGTTGGGATCATAATCGCGAAAAAGTGGTTGAAAATGAGCAAGCAAAACTACTGTGGGACTTCCGACTTCAGACTGACCGAATTCTGAAGCATAACACACCAGACATTGTGATCGTGGAGAAAAAGAAAGTATGGATCATCGACATCACAATCCCAGGAGACAGCAGAATTGAGGACAAGCAGCTAGAGAAATTAGTGAAATACGAAGATTTAAAAATTGAGCTGCAACGACTCTGGCATAAGCCAGTGAAAGTGGTCCCAGTGGTACTTGGCACGCTGGGCGCAGTACCAAAGGATCTCAGCGGACATTTGAAAACCATCAGAATTGACAAAATCTCCATCTGTCAATTGCAAAAGGCCGCTTTACTGGGATCGGCAAACATAATTCGCCGCTACATCACGCAGTCCTAGGTGCTTGGGAAGCGCCCGACTGGTGATGAAATACGAAATCCAGCATAGTGATCTCGTTTGCTGTGTTGTACTGACATAATAATAATAATAATAATAATAATAATAATAATAATAATAATAATAATAATACCGCCCCTCTCCATATCTATCTTCTTTTTGTGACTTTTTGCCTGAAAATGCCTAGCAAGAATAGTTCTGGTTTAAGTAAAATTGTCATTTTATAAATTAAGTGTAAAAAAAAAATTCCCATTCTGAGAAGTTTATTGTGTACCCAAAATTTTGAACCCATGTGATCATACAGCCCTTAGCTTGTTCCTCAATGGTATCTTGTCTTACCAAATAGCTATATACTGTATTTTAGAGATCATTTTTAAGCTAGGACCAAATAGGATTAAATCAAGGGGGGTTGTGTTTTGAAAGCCAAGTGTATTCTTATGTTGCTTGTATTTAGAATTTATCTGCATATAGGTAAACTAGTCTAGGATTATTCCATTTTCATCTAGTTGTTGTTTTGAAAACATAATGTCGTCATGGTCAAGTAGTTTTGAGTAGTTTTAAATTTTAGAGGAGGAAAAGACAGTTGGATAAGTAAGTGATTCATTTTGAGATATCCATTTTGAGATTGCAAGATAGTGGTTTTTTAAAATCTGGAACCGTGTAGTTATTAACACGTTTCTTATATAATGGTGTTTAAAGTAGATCGGAATTTTATTTAAATCTATTGTTAAGAATGAGTGCCACCCAGACTGCAAGTCAAAGCCCTCTAGAGTCAATAATATTGTGTTTTGAAGTGTTATCCAGTCTTTCATCTTTACTAAGATGGCAGCTTGCTAGTACAGGTAGAAATTGGTGAGGCCAAAGCCTTCTCTGGATCGATGGTCTTGCAAATTTTTTAATTTTATTCTTGCCTTTTTTTTTTGACCAAATGAATTTTCAAATTATCTTATGCAAGTGTTCAAAAAAGGATTTATTAAATTTAATAGGGGCTATTTCAAATAAGTATAGATATCTTTGGAGAATGTTCAATTTAATTGCGGCAATCTTTCCCATCAAAGATAGTTTTAGCTTTGTCCATCTTGTTAAGTCTTTTTGTACATCTTGTGTTAGTTTATCATAATTGTCTTTTTTAATGCTACTACAGTTTGAAGAAATCCAAATACCTAAATATTTAATTTTTTAGACTATTTTTAGGGTAAGGGTTTGTTCTAATAAGGTATTTTGTTCTTTTGTCATGTTTTTAGTTATAATTTTAGTTTTGTCTAGGTTAATTTTAAGACTGGTTATAGCTCCAAATTTGTGAAGTTCATCTAACGGAATGTGAGCTGATTGTAGTGGATCTTGGATTATAAATACGATGTCATCTGCAAAAGCTTGTAATTTAAAATGTTCCCTTTTTATTTTAATTCCTTGGATTTGTGGGTTATTTCTTATATTCTTTAATAGAGTTTCTACTGCGAGTATGAAAATTAAAGGTGCTAGTGTGCAACCCTGGCGGACACCTCTCGTTATTGCTATTTTTTCGGTGCTGTGGTTATTGAAAAGTATTTTAGCAGTCTGGTGTGAGTAGATTGATTTGATTAAGTTGACAAAATTATCTCCGAATTTCATGTGTTCTGTTTGGGTTACGAAATATTGCCATTATAAGGAATCAAAAGCCTTTCTTAAGTCTATGAATATAAGAGCCATTTGTTTATCAGAATTTTTATCATAATATTCAGTGGTATTAAGTATGGTCCTTGTATTAGAGCTTATATTTCTTGCCGGTAAAAATCCATTTTGATCTGAATGAATAATATTATTTAAAAACTTTTTAAGGCGTTCTGCTATTATTGTAGAAAGTATTTTATAATTGGTGTTTAATAGTGAGATGGGTCTTAATAACTACCGTCCAGTCTCCAACCTTCCCTTTATGGGGAAGGTTGTCGAGAAGGTGGTGGCACTTCAACTCCAGCGGTCCTTGGATGAAGCCGATTATCTAGGTCCTCAGCAGTCTGGATTCAGGCCCGGCTACAGCACGGAAACTGCTTTGGTCGCGTTGATGGATGATCTCTGGCGGGCCCGGGACAGGGGCTTGTCCTCTGTCCTGGTGCTCCTTGACCTCTCAGCGGCTTTCGATACCATCGACCATGGTATCCTTCTGCGCCGGCTGGAGGGGTTGGGAGTGGGAGGCACTGTTCTTCAGTGGTTCTCCTCCTACCTCTCCGGTCGGTCGCAGTCGGTGTTAGTGGGGGGTCAGAGGTCGACCCCGAGGTTTCTCCCTTGTGGGGTGCCTCAGGGGTCGGTCCTCTCCCCCCTGCTATTTAATATCTACATGAAACCGCTGGGTGAGATCATCCAAGGGCATGGGGTGAGGTATCATCAATATGCCGATGATACCCAGTTGTACATCTCCACCCCATGTCCAGTCAACGAAGCAGTGGAAGTGATGTGCCGGTGCCTGGAGGCTGTTGGGGCCTGGATGGGTGTCAACAAACTCAAGCTCAACCCAGACAAGACGGAGTGGCTGTGGGTCTTGCCTCCCAAGGACAATTCTATCTGTCCGTCCATTACCCTGGGGGGGGAATTATTGACCCCCTCAGAGAGGGTCCGCAACTTGGGCGTCCTCCTCGATCCACAGCTCACATTAGAAAAACACCTTTCAGCTGTGGCGAGGGGGGCGTTTGCCCAGGTTCGCCTGGTGCGCCAGTTGCGGCCCTATTTGGACCGGGAGTCATTGCTCACAGTCACTCATGCCCTCATCACCTCGAGGCTCGACTACTGTAACGCTCTCTACATGGGGCTACCTTTGAAAAGTGTTCGGAAACTTCAGATCGTGCAGAATGCAGCTGCGAGAGCAATTATGGGCTTCTCCAAGTATGCCCATATCACTCCAACACTCCGCAGTCTGCATTGGCTGCCGATCAGTTTCCGGTCACAATTCAAAGTGTTGGTTATGACCTATAAAGCCCTTCATGGCACCGGACCAGAATATCTTCGGGACCGCCTCCTGCCGCACGAATCCCAGCGACCGGTTAGGTCCCACAGAGTTGGCCTTCTCCGGGTCCCGTCGACTAAACAATGTCGTCTGGCGGGACCCAGGGGAAGAGCCTTCTCTGTGGGGGCCCCGACCCTCTGGAACCAGCTCCCCCCTGAGATTAGGATTGCCCCCACCCTCCCTGCCTTTCGTAAACTCCTTAAGACCCACCTTTGCCGTCAGGCATGGGGGAACTAAAACACCTCCCCCTTGCCCATGTTGTTTTGTTGATTGACTGACTGTGTGCCTGTTTTTTATATATACTGTTTTTTTATGAGATTATTAATTTCAATTGGAATCTGGATGGGTGGGCATTGGATTTGGTATTGTGTACTGTACTGTTTTTTATTATTGTTGTGAGCCGCCCCGAGTTTGCGGAGAGGGGCGGCATATAAATCCAATAAACCTAACCTAAACCTAAACCTGTAATTTTCAAGGTGTTTTTTGTCCTTTTCTTTCGGAATGAGCGTTATGTAGGCTTCGGACCAAGATTTAGGTAGTTTACCTTGGGTGAGGGCTTCATTGTAGATCTCTAACATGATTGGTTCTAATAAGTCCTGGTGATATTTATAAAATTCTGCAGGCATACCATCAGGTCCCGGAGTTTTATTATTTCGTTGTTTTGTAGTAGCGATTTTAAGTTCCGTTGAGCTAATTTTCTTGTTTAATTTAGTGCTTTCTTCATCCGTTATTGTAAGGGTTTAATTTTCGAGTAGGTAATCCCTGATTGCACAGTTATCTATTGTATCTGTTTCATATAGTCCCTGGTAGAATTGCCTTATTATCTGTTTCTTCTCTTCAGTGTTTGATTTTAGTATGCCTGAGTTATCATATAGGGCTTCTATGGTTTTTTTAGCTTTTGTTGTGTCAATTTGAAGGCTAACCAACGACCTGTTTTATTCGCTGATTCAAAGTGTACCTGTTTTACTGTTTTGATTTTATCCAGGGCCGCCGATAGACGGGTATTACTGGTAGCGGCGTCCCGGGCCCCGGCCAAATTGGAAAATGGGGGGGCCCGGGCCCGGGGCCCGCCAAAAACTCCCCAACTCCGATTGAGACAAACTCTGCCTCTGCGGCCCGCACCTTCTTCCCACCCCCACGAGGAAAGAAGGCAGGGAGGCCGGCAGACAGGCAGGGAGCCCCGATGGCAGCCGCGGAAGGAGGAAAGACCGCGGGGTTGGCTCAGCCCTCTGGAAGCCAAGCCGCGCTGCTGGGGAAGCGGAATTGGGGAAGCCGGGAGAGGGCTGAGCCCGGCCGGCTTCTCCGCCGGCCTTGTGTCCCCCTGAGGATTGCAAGGGCAAGAGAGCCGCGCCTTTCGGCTTCCGGAAGTGCTGGGCCGGGGGTTCGGGGGGGCCATGAACGCCGCCCGGAGCCAATGGCTTCTTTTGGGCTTACTTGAATTCCTGCTGCTGGTAAGCGCGCGCGGGTGGCTGGGTGGGAAGGGCGAGGCGCGAGGGGGAGGCAAGTGGAGAAGCGGAGAGAGAGAGAAGTGGACCAAACGAAAGAAAAGGGAAAGAGAGGGAGGGAAAGAGAAATGGAGAGGAAGGAAGGAGGGAGGGAGGGGAGGGAGGGAGAGAAGGAAGGAAGAGAAAGGAGGGTAGAAAGAGAGGGAGAGAGAGAGGAGAAAGGAAGAGAGATAGAAAGGAAGAGAGAGAAAGAAAGAGGGATAGAAAGAGAGAGTGAGAGATGCTCAGTGAGCCTTTCTTTGAAGTTGCCTTTCTTTCTCTCTTTCTCTCTTTCTCTCTTTCTTTCATTCTTTTTTCTTTCTCTTGCTTTCTTTCTCTTGCTTTCTCTCCTTCCTTCCCTCCTTCCATTTCTTTCATTCCCTCTCTATTTTTATTTCTCTTTCATTCTTTCTTTCTCTCTTTCTTGCTTTCTTTCTTGCTTTTTCTTTCTCTCTTTTACCTTCCCTTCCTCTATTTCTTCTTTTCTTTCTCCTTCCTACCTTCTTCCCTCCCTCCCTTCCTTCAGTCCTTCCTCTCTTACTCTCCCCTTTCATAAGTTTCCTTGCTTCCTTCCTCTGTTCCTGTCCCTTCCCCCTTTCTTTCTTTCTTTCCTTCCTTCCCTCCATTTCTTGCTTTCCTTCTCCTTCCTCCCTTGTTTCCTCCCTCATTCCCTTCTTTCACTCCTTCTTCTCTTACTCTCCCCTTTCACACCTTTCCTTGCTTTCTTTGCACCCTTCCTCTGTTCCTGTCCCTTCCCTCTTTCCTTCCTTCCTTCCTTCCCACCCTCCGTCCATTCATTCACCCATTCCTCTCTTGATCGCCCCTTTTACCATTCCTTCCTTCCGATGTGGGCCCGGGCCGGCAGAGTAGTTTGCTTTTGCACCCCGTCTCGAGCTCCCTTGGTGCCAACCCGGCCCTCCCCACTTCAGAGAGAAGGGGGAGAAAGAGAGAGAGAGAAAGAGAAAGAGAGAGATAAAAAGAGAAAGATAGAGGGAGGGAGAGAAAGAGATAGAAAGAGACAAAGAGAGGGGGAGAGAAAGAGAGAGAGAGAGAAAGGGAGATAAAAGAGAAAAAAGAGAGAATGAGAGATAAAAAGAGGAAGAGAAAGAGAGAGGGGGAGGGAGAGAAAGAGAAAGAAAGAAAGAGAAGGGGAGAGAGGGAGAGAAAGAGGTAGAGAAAGTGAAAGAGAGAGGGAGGGAGAGAAAGAGATAGAAAGAGAGAGAGGTTGGGAGAGAGAAAAAAGAGAGAAAGAGATATAAAGAGAAAGAGAGAGAAAGGGAGATAAAAAGAGAAAAAGAGAGAGAAAGGGAGAGAAAAAGAAAGAAAAGTAGAGAGAGAAAGAGAGACAAAAAGAGAGGGAGAGAAAGAGAGAGAGAGAGAGATAGAAAAGCAGGTGGGGGGGGGGCACACCTATTTTGCCAGCCCTCGGATGGGCCATAGGGATCCCGGTGTATGTGGAGGGAGAGGTCCCCAGCTTCTGTTCTGCAGAGGGGAAGCCAAAGCCCCCGCATGGGTTATGCAGAGTGCCAGTGTTTGGGGCAAGGTGGGGGGTGGGGGTCTTCCTTAACCCCCATTTCTTTGGTGGGGCTAAGAGGCCTGCCCAGCAGGGCTGATGTGTTGCGGAAGGTCTTGTCGAGGGAGACCAGTGGAGCCTCCCCCCGCTCCCATCCCCAGGGAAGGGGGTTCTGGCATCACTGCCACTGGCTTTGGAAAGAAGCCCCTGGCCTCTTCAGGGGGTGGAGGAAGGGGTCCATAGCACAGGGCTGGACAATGGCTGAAGACAGTTGACTGCAGCTTTCAGAATTCCTCAGCCAGGAATATGAAGAAGACAGTTTGAAAATTTAAAAGGGAAGGAAGGAAGGAAGGAAGGAGGGAGGGAGGGAGGGAAAAGAAAAAGAAGAGAAAAAAGGAAAGAAAGAAAGAGGAAGGAAGGAAGGAAGGAAGGGGAAAAAAACCAAGAGAAAAAAGAAAGAAAAAGGGAAGGAAGGAAGGAAGGAAGGAAGGAAGGAAGGAAGGAAGAAGGGAGGGGGGCCCCAGACACTTAGGCTGTATGGGGCCCCAAAATTCCTGATGGCGGCCCTGATTTTATCAGTTAGTTGTTGCTGAGTTACTAAGTTTATTTCATGTCTTATAGATTTAGTTTCAATTAAGGTCACTGTGCCATCTGGATTTTGTTGGAGGATCCTTTCTGCAATTTGAAGTTTTGTGTTGAGATTATTAGGTTTCTCTTTTTTTTGTTTTCCAGATTTTGCCAAGTGGGAAATATATATTCCACGGGTGTAGGCTTTTGCTGTATCCCAGACGGTCTGTAAGGATGTAGATCTATTGCGATTGAGCTGGAAGAAAGTTGGTAGTTCATGTTCTATACAGTTTTTAAATTGTTTTCCATTTATGATGGACTGGTTCATAGACCATCTTTGTCGTGTTGTGGTATTCAGATTTTTAAGAGTTAGAAGTATAGGATTGTGGTCAGCCCAGGAACCAGGTAAGATCTGTATATCTGCTGTTTGGTTTGTGATGTAGGAATTAGACCATATCGATACGGGACCAAGAATTGTGGGGATGGGGAAAAAAGTTTATTGTATCTTGTCTGAGTGGTGTGATCTCCACATGTCTTTTAGTGAAAATTCATAAGCTAAGTCATCAAATGTAGTTGGGAGTATTTTTCTTAGGTGGTGCTGTTTGTTACTCTTGTAATCTTTTATTTTGTCTGGTATGGCGTTGAAATTGCCTATAATGATGAAGTTAGACAAATTCATTTCCAGTATTTTTTCATGTAATTTTGTGAAGACTGTAGATTGTTTGATGGAAGGTGCATAAATTCCTATTATTGTTATTTGTTCTTTCCCAATTAAGACCATTAAGATTTGACCGTTTAGGTCATTGTAGATGAGTTTTGGTGTATATTGGGCTTTTATATACATAGCTATTCCTCTTCTTTTAACTAGTGCTGAGGAGGTAAAGAGTTTGCCAAGACTGGGATGAAGTAGTACCATGTTATCTTTTTTGGCAATGTGGGTCTCTTGTAGGCATGCTATATGGAAATTATAATTTAATAACTTGTGGAAAATTTTGTTCCTCTTCCTGTCTGAATTTAATCCATTTATATTGATTGAGAATATTGTAGTACCATTTTCATGAATAGGTGTGGATAAGTTGTTATGATTTTTATTTTCTTGCTTCAGCCTTTGCTCTTGCGATCGACCCCTGTCTTTCATAATTGTCTTGTATTTGTCTCAAGTCGCCATCTTGAGTTTGTCTCACATCACCATCCTTGTCTGGAGGGTTGTCGTCTGAGCTTAGTGCTTCCGTGCTCATCTTATCTTTATTGTCGTCTTCCATCAAAAACCAGTATTTAAGTGGTTTTAAGAGTTCTTCATAAAAATCTTTTGCATCTTCTGGGGTGTGGATTTTATATTTCTTATCCAATAGAGTCACCAACATTCCTTCGGGCATCAACCATCTAAACATAACTTTGTTTTTATTACATTTATTTGCCAAGGATTGGTACAGTTTGAGTTTTTCTCTTACGCATCTAGAGATCTGTCGCAGCATAGTGATCTCTTTTCCCCTATGGGAAACTACATTTTCTTTCGACGCTCGATAGATTTCATCTCGGGTGTTTCTTTTAGTAAATCTGATATGGACCTCTCTCGGCAATCTATAGTGTCTTGCAAATGAAGTTGAAATTTGATAAATTTTGTCCATTTGGTCTATCATTTCTTGTGTCGTTTTTCCTGTTATTTTTGCCAGAATTTCGGCCATCGTTTGAGGGAGGTCTTGGTCATCTGATTCTGTTACATTTTGGAATCGGAGGAAGAAAGCTGACTTCTCCAGTTCCTTTTAAAACAGCCATGCCGCTTCCCAGCTGTCTCCTGAAGCCGAACGCCAAAGCCGAACTTCCGCGTTCGGCTTCGGGAGACAGCTGGGAAGCGTCGCGGCTGTTTTAAAAGGTGACAGCCGGGCTGGGGGGCTTCCCAGCAACCTCCCGAACCGAACCTGGGGTTCAGAAAAATTTTGCCTCTTCTTACGAACTTTGTTCGAGTTACAAACTGGCGTTCGGGAGGCTTCTGGGAAGCCCCGCTGCCCGGCTGTCACCTTTTAAAACAGCCGCCCGTCTTCCCAGCAGTCTCCAAACGCCGGTTCGTAACTCGAAAAAAGTTCGTAAGAAGAGGCAAAATTTTTCTGAACCCTGGGTTCGTATCACGAGTTGTTCGTAAGACGAGGGGTTCGTATCTTGAGGTACCACTGTAGTCTGTTTGTAATACAGTGGAACCTCGACATACGAGCAGCTCTACTTACGAGCTACTCGAGATAAGAGCTGGGAGGGGAGTGACATTTTTGTTCGCCTCCCGAGCTCACATTCGGGATACGAGCGCCAAGGAGCTGTCTCCTGAAGCCGAACGCTAACTTCCGCGTTCGGCTTCAGGAGACAGCTCCTTGGCGCTTGTATCCCGCGTGTTTTAAAAGGTTGCAGCCAGCCTGGGGGGCTCGCTGGGGTGCTGGCAAGCCCCTCAGGCCGGCTGCAACCTTTTAAAACACGCGTGCCGCTTTGCAGCTGTCTCCTGAAGCCGAACGCTAACTTCCGCATTCGGCTTCAGGAGACAGCTGCGAAGCGGCGCGGGTGTTTTAAAATGTCGCAGCCGGCCTGGGGGGCTCGGGGGGAAGCCCCCAAGCCCCCCAGGCCGGCTGCAACGTTTTAAAACACCCGCGCCACTTCGCAGCTGTCTCCTGAAGCCAAACGCTAACTTCCGCGTTCGGCGGCAGCGGGTTTTTTTGTTGTTGCACGGATTAATTGACTTTACATTGTTTCCTATGGGAAACAATGTTTCGTCATACGAGCGTTCCGACTTACGAGCCTCCTTCCGGAAACGAAGGTATCTAAAAAGGGGGGAGGGTTTTAAAGAAGTTAAAAAGTAGGTTATGTGAGCCTAGGAACAGGGAGTGAAGATAAGAGGCTGGAGAGAAGAAAAAGAAAAGAGAGAGGGAAAAGGGAGGAAGGAAAGTCTTCCAGTTGTCTTCTCTCTTTTTTTTATACTCCTAGTCGTTCCACCACCAATATCAGTCAGAGGACATCAGCATCAATAAACAGTCCTGTCAACCTTCACTCACTTTCTTCACGTTCCAAAAACTTTCTCAACTTTTGTAGTAACTATCCATATAATCTATTTTTGTTTCACTGCAAGATGTCTCATTTGTCAGGATCCAGCAAAATCCAACAAAAGCCCAGTCCAATCGATTTTCTTTTAGCAAAGGATTTTGCCTATCTCTGACAGTTTCTGCTTAGTCACCATTTGCCAGAGAAGTGAACAGTCGCCGTCTTCTAATCCAGCTGGATCTGAGTGAAAACACACAATCCAAAACACTACAAAGGGAATCGATCTTGAGCTTTCAAAAATTACTGTTCACTCTCAAACTCTCTTAACTATCTCTAATCCTTAAGTGCTGAGTCGTTATCACGGCTTCCAAGGAAGAATCGGGCACGTCGCGCTTCCGGATCGGCTGGAGAGGCAGATTTCTTTGGGGATCGGCAGAGGGATTTCCCTGCTGTCCCGGGGGTCCGCCGACCACCCCAGGGTGCGCAAGAAGTTCCCTTGTTAAATCATGGGCTCTACGGGTCTGCGATCGCCCGTGAGGCAGCCAAATACCCACCAGGAACCAAAGCTATCTCGGAGAGGTCGGGAAAAGCCCAGCGCCAGCGCAACATTACAATCAAAAGTCCTTGTTTTCAATTTATAGATAGTTTAGCCTGCAAACTGCGTACAATTTTAATAAATTTAGTGTGGGATTACTAGTTTGAACATTTCTGAACATAATGAAATGAAAATTGAACTAAAAAAGTGGTGCTTATTTGTTTATTTTGCTCATAAAGGGCTGCCCCCCATTTTTTCAAGTACTTCACTTTATATTTTTTTAGGCTCCTAATTTCAAATATTTTCAATAACTTTGGCATTGATGAACATTCCTGATCACAACCAAATTAAAATTGAACTGAAAAAATTGATGCCCCCCACCAGCCTGTGCACATTTTTTTCACTTTATATATAAATTATGCTTGTGAATTCAAAATTACATACTTGTTTTTAGTAAAATGGATTTCTTTCATAAAATGAGTTGTCTAGGTACCATGTGCTTACTTTGCAAAGGGATATTCCAAATATTTTTTGCCAAATCTATATAAAAAGTGAAAATTATGGCATACAGCAAGGCCGAGTGGTGGTGGCCCTTTTCTGAGCAAAATAAACAAATAAGCATAATTTTTTTCAGTTCGTTTATATTTTTCTTATGATCAGGAATGTTCAGTTTATTATATCAATACCAAAGGGGGGAAATATTTGGGATTTGGAGCCTAAAAAAAAATAAATTGAAATAAATTCTCAAAATCATGGGTGTGTGTGGCTTTTCTGAGTAAAATAAACAAATAAGCACCATTTTTTTCAGTTCAATTTTCATATCATTATGTTCAGAAATGTTCAAATGCAAAATGTTTTCAAAAAAATTGGAACTGGCAGGCTAAATAAAATGTAAAGTGGCAATGTTTGCACACAGCCAAAAAGTGGTTGGGGCTTTCTGAGTGAAATAAAAATATAAGCATCAATTAGGAATCTTAGGGAATATTTTTCTGATGATCAGCAATGTTCAATTTAGTAAATCAATGCCTAGGATATTAAAAATATTTCGGATTTGGAGCCTAAAAAAAATGTAAAGTGCAACTGATTGCACACAGCTGTGGGGGGGAGGAAGCCCTAGTTCTCAGCAAAATAAACAAATAAGCATCATTTTTTTCAGTTCAATTTTCATATCATTATGTTCAGAAATGTTCAAACTAGTAATCCAATGCAAAAAGTTTTAATAATATTTTGGATTTGGAGCCTAAAATATGTATAAATTGCACTGGGCGGTGGGGGGGACACTTTTATGAGCAAAATAAAAGGATAAACATCATTTTTTTCAGTTCAATTTTCATATCATTATGTTCAGAAATGTTCAAACTAGTAATCCAATGCAAAAAGTTTTAATATTTTGGATTTGGAGCCTAAAATATGTATAAATTGCACTGGGCGGTGGGGGGGACACTTTTATGAGCAAAATAAAAGGATAAACATCATTTTTTTCAGTTCAATTTTCATATCATTATGTTCAGAAATGTTCAAAATAGTAATTCAATGCAAAAAGTTTTCAAAAAAGTTTCAACTGGCAGGCTGAAAAAAATGTAAAGTGAAAATTATTGCACACAGCCGGGGGGGAGGGCCTTATTTCTGAGCAAAATCCCCCAATAAGCATAATTTTTTCCAGTTCATTTCCATTTTTTGTAATAATTTGGATATTCAAACTAGTAATCCAACACCAAATATAGTAAAATTGTATGCAGTTTTCAGGCTAAACTATCTATAAATTGAAAAAAAATTCACAAAAAATGGGGAGGCTTTTATGAGCAAAATACAAAAATAAGCATTAATTTTTTTCATTTCAATTTTCCTTTCATTGTGTGCAGAAATGTTCAAACTAGATGCCCAGTGAAAAAAGTTTTCAAAAAAACCAAATTGAAGTACCTGTAATCAACCATTATCGGTTCGGGTCATCTTGATCCGGGAACAGTACAAGTGTTGAGTTTTTTTGCCCAGCAAAAACTAAGGCCCCCCCTCAAAAAAATATCATAGAAAGAATCCCTAAAATGATGTAAAGTCATCAAATTTCAAGTTTCAGATATGCAGGGTAAATTTTTTACAGGGTCTCAAACTTCGTTTTGGGTCGCTCCCCATTCCCCTGCCAGCCCACCCGGAACATTCAAAATAAGAAAAACCTTTGCTGGCCTCCGCAGAGAAGAAAGGAAGAAAGAGAAAGAGAGAACAAGAGAGAGAGAGAGAAAGGGGGGGAGAGAAAGAGAGATAGCAAGAGAGAGAACAAGAGAGAAAGAAAGCAAGAGAGAGAGAAAGAAAACAGAGAAAGAGAAGAGACAGAAAGAGCAACAGACAGAGCGAGAAAGGAGAGAGGGAGACAGAAAGTGAGAAAAAGAGAGAACAAGAGTGGGGAGAGAGAGTAAGAAAGCAAGAGAGAGAAAGAAAGAGAGAGATAAGAGAGGAAGAGACAGTGAGAGAGAGGAAGAGGAGAGAGGAAGAAAGAGAGAGAGAGAGAGAGAGGAAGAAAGCAAGAGAGAGAGAGAGAAGAGTGGAAGGAAGAGAGAAAGAGAAATTATAGAAAAAGGGGGAATGAAAAAAGAAATGAGAAAATCATTGAGGCAGAGAATGACAGGAAAGAGAGAAACAGAGAGAGAAGTGACTCTTGATTTAAAGCATATGGTAAAAAGCACCCAAATAATAACAGAGAACCCCCCCAGCTCTCACCTGTTTTTGGAAATGGTTCAAGAGTTCACACACACACACATACAAGGGGGGAGGAGGCAGGGATGGAAAAAGAGAGAGGTGAGAGGGGGAAGGAATGAGAGGAAGAGGGAGAAATGAGAAACAAATGAGACAGAAAAGGGGGAGAGACAGGAGAGAGACCCAGAAATGACAACATTGGTAGAAATTTGAGGAGGGATGATTGATTATTAAATATGGAATGACTATGAATTATTGGTAAAAGATATATATATGAGCCGGGGTGGCGCAGCAGATAGAGTGTTGTACTGCAGGCCACTGAAACTGACTTGTAGATCTGAAGGTCAGCAGTTCAAATCTCATCACTGGCTCAAGGTTGACTCAGCCTTCCATCCTTCTGAGGTGGGTAAAATGAGGACCCGGATTGTGGGGGCAATAGGCTGGCTCTGTTAAAAAGTGCTATTGCTAACATGTTGTAAGCCACCCTGAGTCTAAGGAGAAGGGCGGCATAAAAATAAAATAAATTAAACAAACAAACAAACAAACAAATAAATATTTAGGTGTTTAATATTAGGATGTACAGTATTAATTTAAAAAATTGGATTAGAATTTTAGAACTAAATAAAATTACATAGGTAAATTAATGGAAGATACATACGATAAATAAGTGGTTTATGATATGTACTGTATGATTTTATGAGTTTGCATGATGAATTTAAAAGATACTTGGAAATGCAGAAGATTGATAAAATTTAATACAGTGATCCCTTGAGTTTCGCGATCTCGATCTTCGCGAAACGCTATATCGCGATTTAAAAAAAAATTAATTAAAAAAAAAACCACTTCCGCGTTTGGCTTCGGGAGTCAGCTGGGAAGCGGCGTGGCTGTTTTAAAAGGTCGCAGCCGGCCTGGGGGGCTTCCCAGCACCCCCCGAACCCCCAATCCGGGTTCAGGGGGGTGCTGGGAAGCCCCCCAGGCCGGCTGCGACCCTTTAAAACAGCCGCGCCGCTTCCCAGCTGAGTCCTGAAGCCAAACGCCAAAGGCGAACTTCCGCGTTTGGCTTCAGGAGTCAGCTGGGAAGTGGCGCGGCTGTTTTAAAAGGTCGCAGCCGGCCTGGGGGGCTTCCCAGCACCCCCCGAACCCGAGTGGCCGGGCGAGCAGCGAGCGAAGGGCGGGTGGCCGGGCGAAGGGCGGGCGAGCGGCGAACAGCGGGCGAGCGGGTGCTGGGGGGGCGGGGGCATCCGACATTCAAAGCAATCTGTCGGCTTCCGCACTTTCGTCGCTCCCCACCTCCACCATCTGCGCATGCGCGGCCATGAAAAAAAAGGTCGCGCATGCGCAGATGGTGTTTTTACTTCCTTAACCCTACATCGCGAAAAATTGATTATCACGAGGGGTCTTGAAACGGAACCCTCGTGATAATCGAGGGATCACTGTATTAGTAAATGCTAAGTGCCTGAAAATTAATTGAGCTTGGAAATATTGAATGAAATTATAGAAAAGTATAATTTATGGAAATATATTAATTGATGCATTGGTGTTCAGGTAGATTTCCATAGCATTACTAGGTTACTATAATACTATGATAAAATATTTAAGAAATGAAGATTTTAAACCATGCATTTATTAATAGTGGTGTTTTTGGTTTTGCTGGTTGTTTTAGTTTTAATAGTAATAGATTTTGGTTTTGTTTTATTATTAATTTCTTTTACTAAAAAAGAAGGGAATTTTTCCCCCTATTTATTGATTGATTAATTGATTGATTTTTCTATGCCACCCAGTCCCGAAGGGACTGCGGCTCTGACACTGTACTTTTCCGCCCACACACACAAAAAATTAGAGGGAACATTGGCGGACTCTCTGTGCCTCCCCCGCTGAAGGCATCTCCCGCAGCGCCGGAGATGGGGCAGGCCGCTTTTCATGCTCTCCCCAGCTACTGCTCTAGGCACCACAGCGAGATTCAGTTGTTGTGCATGTGCAGCAGCTGAAATCTTGCGCGTGGACGTCCTTCTGGAAGTAAAAATTGACGGTTTCTTTGCTTCTGCACATGCCAAAACCCCAGTAATTTTTACCGGAATTGCACCAGTTGGCTAAGTTACTCGCTCGATTGCCACCACCTGTCTGTCCATTACTCGGGGGGGGGGGGAGGGAAAGCTTTTTCTTGCCTCAGAGAGGGTCTGCAACTTGGGCATCCTCCTTGATCCACAGCTGAGTTTAGAGGACCATCTCTCGGCTGTGGTAAGGCAGGCGTTCACACGGATGCGCTTGGTGCACCAGTTGCAGCCCTTAGACAGGGAGTCACTCATGCCCTTATCACCTTGAGGTTCGACTACTGCAATGCTCTTTACATGGGGCTACCTTTGAAGATCATTTGGAGACTGCAAATAGTACAAAATGTAGCCGCATAAGCTATTGTGGGACTTCCTAGATTTGCCCACATGTTAACATCACTCCATGAATTGCATTGGTTGCCGATTGGTTTCCGGATGCAATTCAAAGTGTTGGCTATGACCTATAAAGCCCTACATGGCTTAGGACAAGATTACCTTTGAGATCGCCTTCTGCCTCATGTAATCCCAGTGACCAGTCAGGTCCCACAGGGTCGGTCTTCTCCACGTCCTGTCAACCAGGCAATGCCATCTGTTGGGGCCTAGGGGAAGAGCCTTCTCTGTGGTGGCTCCAGTCCTCTGGAACCAAGTCCCCCTGGAGAGCCACACTGCCCCCATTCTCCTAGCCTCCCAGAAGGCCTTAAAAACTCACCTGTGCCGGCAGGCCTAGGGCTGTTGAGCTTTAATATTGTGCTCCGGCCATTAAATTGAATCTGATTGCGGTATAAATTAGTGTGAATATGAGTATATGGTTTTTTAATGGGTCTTTTACCTTATTAATGGGATTTTTAGATAATTTAATATTGGAGGTTTTGAATCTGTTTTTATATTTTGTATTTATATGTTGTAAGCTGCCCTGAGTCCATGGAGAAGGGCGGCATATAACTCCAATGAATGAATGAATGAATGCAGGTTTTCCCTTTATCATATTAGGGAAATGATCCACTGTGCATTGCAGATGGTTTTGGGGTTTTTTTTTTGCCAGCCATAGCAACTGGTATTGATCATGGTATCCTTCTGTGCTGACTGGAGGGGCTCAGAGTGTGAGGCACTGTTTTACGGTGATTCACCTCTTACCTCTCCAGTTGGTCACAGTCAATGTTGGTAGGTGGGACAGAGATCAGTTCTTAGGCCCCTCTGTTGTGAGGTACCTCAGGGGTAAGTTCTCTCCCCCCTACTGTTTAACATCTACATCCATGGTTCCCAACAGGGGGCCTACACCCCACGGGTTTTGTTTTGCTTTTTAATGGGAGCAATTGGAACCTTGCTTAAACCAAGTTAATGGTCCTTTAGGCTTCTTCCACATGAGTAGGAGTTCACTTTTTGAATAGTAAAAATTATGTCATTGGGGGGAGGATCAGGATTTTAGAGATGCTTAGGTGGGGCACGGGCAAAAAAGGTTGGGAACCACTGATCAACATGAAACCGCTAGGTGAGATCATCCAACAGCATGGGGTGACTTTCCAACAGAATGCTGATGACCTGCACCTGTACATTTCCACTCTGTCAATTCAGTGAAATAGTGGAAGTGATGTGCCGATGCCTGGAGGCTATGAGGGTATCAACAGGCTCAAGCTCAACCCTGACAAGACAGAGTGGAAATTCATTACTCAGGAGGGGGGGGAATCTTGACCCCCTCAGAGAGGATCCTCCTCGATCCACAGCTGAAGCTAGAGCAACATCTCTTGGCTGTGGTTAGGGGGACTTTTGTACAGGTTTGCCTGGTGCACCAGTTGCGGCCCTATTTGGATAGGGAGTCTCTTCTCACAATCACTCATGCCCTCATCACCTTGAGGCTTGATTGCAATGCACTCTACATTGGATTATCTTCAAATAACATTTGAAGACTTCAGTTAGTCCAAAATGCCACACAACCTGTTATGGGTTTACCTACTATACCCATATAACTCCATCACTCTGCAAGCTGCACTGGCTTCTGATTGGTCTCCCAATGCAATTAAAAGTGTTATTACCTACATGGCTTAGGACTAGATTATTTACAGGACTGTCTTCTGCTTCACATGTCCCAGTGACTGGTCAGATCCCACAGGGAAGGCCTTCTCTAGATCTCGCAAGTCAAGCAGTGCCGGCTGGCGGGGCCAGGGGAAGAGCCTTCTCTGTGGTGGCTCTGGTCCTCTGGAATCAACTTCCCCTGGAGATTCACACCACCACCACCACCCTCCTGGCCCTGCGAAAGGGATTAAAAAAAACCAGCTTTGTTGGCAGGCCTTGGACCGTTGAGTGATAACATGCTTCTCCGGCCAGTAGTATGTTAGTAGTTATGGATGAGTTATGGATGATGGCTTTTTAATATTTGAGGTCTTAAATTTGTTTCTTTGTGTTATCTTGCATGCCGCCCAGAATCCATTGGGAGAAGGGCAGCCTATAAATTAAAAAAACAATCAAACAGGAGAACTGGTTCGGAGGTGTGGACAATTGGCCATCGCTGCCAGTTAAACGAGCGGGTACAAATTTCCAGTACGGGTGTACCAGTCCGAACCAGCAGCAATCCACCACTACTGCAATTGCCAAAAGACACACTCTTCCACCTGATCAGTGATCACCATCAATTGCTGCCATTTATCTTCCAATTGTTCATCTTTTATTAGGATGAGATTGCATAAGATAGCAAAATCAATTCCCGATTGTCCTTTTTAAAATCAAACTTGAGTATGGATATTGATGTCTGAGTCTAGACCCTTTTCAGTCTGGTTTCAGGCCCAGCTACAGCACACAAACCACTTTGGTCACGCTGATGATCTCTGGCGGACCCAGGATAGGGGTCATTCCTCTATCTTGGTGATTCTTCACCTCTCAGCAGCATTCAAAACATTGACCATAGTATCCATGGTATCCTGTGACAGCTGGAGGGGCTGGGAATGGGAGGCACTATTTTACAGTGTTTCTCCTCCTACCTCTGCAGTTGGTCACAGTCGGTAGGGAACAGAGGTCCACCTACTTTGTGGGATGCCACAGGGATCAGTCCTCTTCCCTGTACTATTTCATATTTACATGTAGCCACTGGATGAGATCATCTGATGGCACAGGGTGAGATATCATTAATATTTATTTATTTTTATTTATTTTGTCCAATACACAATACATATTAAAGAGGATAGACATGAAGTATTATATATAAAGAAAAGATATAAAAGTAGAGGATTGATGATACCCAGTTGTACATCTCCACCCCATTCCAATTCAGTAAAGCGGTTGATGTGATGTGCCGGTGCCTGGAGACTGAGGGTCAGGATGGGAGTCAACAGACTCAAGCATAATCCCGACAAGACCGTGTGGCTCTGAGCATTACCTCCAAAGGATTATACCATTTGTCCATCCATGGTTCCGGGTGGGAGGAACTTTAGCCCCCTTGGATAGGGTCTGCAATCTGGGTGTCCTCCTGGATCCACTGCTGAGGCTTGAACATTTCTTGGCTGTGGTCAGGGAGACCTTTGCCCAGGTTCGCCTGGTTCACCAGTTGCGGCCCTACCTGGACCAGAAGGCTCTGCTCAGTCACTCATGCCCTTATCACCTTGCTTCTTGATTATTGCAACACACTCCACATGGGGCTACTCTTGAAAAGTGTTCAGAGACTGCAGTTAGTCCAGAACGAGCAGTTAGTCCACATGAGCCCCTTGCACTCCAAAATGCTTTGCACTAGTTTCCAATTGGTCTCTGGCCACAATTCAAGGTGTTGGTTATTACTTATAAAGCCCTACATGGCTTAGGACCAAACTATTTACAGACTGTCTCCTGCTGCATACCTCCCTGCGACCAATTAGAGCCCACAGCGTTGGCCTTCTCCAGGTCCCTTTGCCTAAGCAGTGTCGATTGACAGGCCCGCAGGGGAGGGCCTTCTCTTTGATGGTCCTGGGCTTTGGATTAACTACCCCCCAAGGTCCGTACAGCTCCCACCCTACTGGGTTTTTGAAAGGGCTTGAAAACCTGACTTGCCGGCAGGTCTGGGGGCCATGAGAATTGACATCTCCTTATTCTGGTCAGGATATGAATTGATTGGAATGTTTGATGGTATGAGTATTGTGATTAGATATAAGGTTATATTATTATGAAATGTTTTAACTAATTATATTATATTAGTTAATATAATTAGTTATATTAACTAATTATATTGTTTTATCATTTTTACTGCTGTAACCTGCCCTGAGTCCTCAGGGAGTGGGTGGCATACAAATTTAAATAAATAAATATCTAACTCTATTTTAATCTTTGTGTCTTTCTGAGCCCGGAAGCTGTATATCAGTCATTAGGATATTTACTCAGAGCCCTGTAACCACAGTAATGAACCCTCCCTGGCAACCCCTAGGAAACTGTCTTTGTTTCATCCTCAACTCACAAATGAGATAACTTCTTGCTTCACTTGTCCTTACCACTTTCTATAGAAGGACAGTCGACAGCATCCTGTCATATTGCATTACTGTCTGGTTTGGAAGCATTACAGATAATCCCTGGGTTACGAGCATTCCGTTGGCGAATGTTGAGTTATTTGATAAGCAACCTGTGTTTACGAACAACTCTCCAAATTATGAATATTGCAGTACCACAGTTCTTAGATCTTATGAATGACCGCAGAGGCTCTACAACATCCACTTATTCTCCCTACCCCACCAGCCAGGTCTTCACAGGCACTTCCCCTGTGGAGACTCACCTTGTGAAGATCTCCTCTCTATAGTTTCTTTGCCTGCTTCATTGGTTCAGGCTTTTGGTGCAGTCATAGAGAGGCCTAATGTACCACAAGATCTCGTACTACTGATCTCGTATGATCTCGTTCTTTAGACCTCTATTCTCTGCAAATTGAGACTTGGACATTTGCAAAAGTAGGGAAGGCTTTGTCTTACAAAGTGCAAGAAGTTTCTCTCCTGTCATAGACTCAGGATAGTTTTGCACAGCAAATATTAAGTTTCACCAGAGTTCTTCACTTTAAACAAAATTTAAAAGTATTGTTTACATCCTTCTATGCAGTACAATGGGGGAAGGTGTTAGCAAAATCACAATTTCACAATGGCTGTGTCCAAAACATAAAAATAAAAAAGAACATTTGTGCCATAATATTTGTAATGTACTTTCCATACTTGCCTCTATGTAGATGTTTTAAAAAGTCTTCAACTGTCCATAGAATGCATCTCTTTCAATATGCCTTGCAATGAAGATTAATTTCAATTGTAATTTTGGTGCAAATAATTTTATTAAAATTTCTGCCTTGTAACATATACCGGGTCTTCGGAGGGGTAGCATACAAATCTAATAAACTATAAACCATACAAATCTAATAAACTATGTGTGGTGTGGCTGGCCTTGACAGCTTGATTTCATTCTCCCAATTTTTCCATTCCCCTTTCTTACTATTGGTTGTTATAGTAGTAGCCTAGTATTGCATTCAGAAGTGAAATGTTATTGTTATTGTGCATTTGTTCTGTATTATTGAAGCAATCATTCTTTTGCATTTCAGGTTTAGAAGGAGAATGGCCCTTCTTTTTCAAATAAGATATTTATATATTTTGTCTGCAGGAATATAGTTAGGCAGGTATCACAAAATTATCTGGAAGTAAAACAAAAACTCAGGCAATACAGTATTTTTGCTAGCCCATGTAAAAATACCTCCAGATCTATCAGCATGCCTTGGAAAAAGTTCCATGAAAAAACTCCAGGCACATTATCATTTTTTTCTTTTTCCTGAGTAAGCCAGCTAGACATCACAAGCCCATGCTGCTATCTAGAAGCTACTTCTTGGTGTATAATTTATTTTATTGATTGATTTTGTCCATTACACAATGAAGGTTATAGTGGATATACTGGTAGTAAAATATATCTAAGAAAGAAGAGAAGATATAGGAATAAAATATATCAATGAAAGAAGAAGAGATATAGGAATAGAAAAAAGATATATGAGATATATGAGATAAAGATATATGAGATATATATTTGCTAATATAAAGAGTGTGTCCTTGGAAATTCTTTACTCATCAAGTAACAGTTTATATCAAAAATTCCTGAACTTAGATTCAACTGTTTTATTATTAGGGCAACACAATTCTTCCGGCTTCATACTATAATGAGATCACTTGGAAATAAGAAAGATAATAAGGAATGCTGGATATTTCCCAATATAATCATTTTTCAAAAAAAGAAATGCTTAGATGAGACTCTCAGTTAATTTGAAATGGTATCAATCAGGAAAAGTAAGTACCGGTATGTACTTTTACAATCAGCAGTAAAATCTCTCTGTTCAAACTTAGGCTAAAATAAAAGCTTAAGACTACACAAGTAAGCCATTTATTGTAAGACAGAACAGAGTGGCAAGTAACAGTAAATTCAGTCAATAATGGGGAAAATAAGCTTCTAGAAGTAACAAATGCAGTAGTATATGAATTCTTGCAAAAAGCAGCTCATTTAAAAAAAAAAAAACCAGTAAAGGTAAATAGAAATTTTAAAAAATCACACAGGGCTAGAAGAGACATGAATTTCTATTTTTAAAGTGCTGAGATTTATTCAAATTTATATTTACACATTTGATTGTATTGCACTTATTCATTCTTCCTTATGATTTGTTAACTCTGGAGTTCATGAAGATACATTCTTTCACAAAATAATGTGAAAAAATGTAGTTTTGAAATAGTTTCACATGAAGCAGGAAAAACAAGCTTTTGCCAAAAAGAAAGGGAGTGTATTTCTGAAATGTTAATCAGTATGGTATACTCAGGGATTTCTTGATGCAAAGTAACATTTAAAAATATTCATGCCAGCTGCATGCAAAATTATACAATGAATAACCGCACATACCATAAGTAAAATGGTTTCTTTACCTAGGCACCATTCAATTTGTTTGAAGACCATGTTACTTTTTCTCTTTCCTGGAACATGGACCAATGATTTCTTTGCCTCTTCCCTAACACTACTGAAAAACTAAATTTTCTTCAATTTTCAGAAATATTGAAGATATAATTATGCATACTTAAAAGTTGATGTGGTCTTTAGAGGTTTATCTTTCAAAAAGCTATAATCTACCCAAGCAACTGACATAACATGAAGCAACTCTATAGTGATATATAATGAATTGATAACTAAGGAATATTCCAGTTTCTTTCACATGCTGGAGAACAATTTACTTCCTCTTATTGGTCACCAAAATAAAATAATTGTGGTACGATACTTCCTTTTCTGATACTTAGCTGAAATAAGATGAGAAAACAGAATCTTTTTTTTCTCTTAAGCAATTATTATTATTTATTAGATTTGTATGCCGCCCCTCTCTGCAATTATGGTTTGTGGCATTTCCAAAATGAAGAACAAAACAAGCATTAAAGTACTATTTTATTTTAAATGAATTAAACATTATTTTGTCTCAGACATGTAGCTCTCTGTTCATTAAAATATCATCTTTGACTACATGAAACAGTAATTTTATCTTGATCAGCTTTTCATGTTCTACTATGAGCTTCTTTACGTAGTACTTTTTAGATGTGCACTTTAAATGATTGTTAAGCATACAACAGATAAAACACAATAAATTATGATTGGATGTTTCCGTGGCTTATTATTAAATGATAAAGCTACATTTTACTGTATCCAATGAATGTACTTAATTATACAAAAGATTATGAGAATTATGGATACTACAATATGCAAGATCTTGCTTTCATAAAGACTTTTCTTATAGCCTTCAGGTCTCTTCCAGGTTATGACTATGTAAACCAAAGCCCTAAATTCTGAGACAAATATTTTTGAAGAACATAAGCAAGTCCAGAATTAAAAAAAAAATCATTAGTAAGAAATTATTATAGTAGAAGAGAGCTGCTTTTTGAAGAAATCAGATGAAAACTTCAATAAAAAGTACAAAACATAAAACACTGAATCTTTGATGATACTGTAAAACAATTCAAGTTTTTTTCTTCTTCTATGAGATGAAACACTTCTCAACTTCCCCAAATACCCACAGTATGTCAGCAGTTAGCTTCTGCAAAGCACCATTAAATATGGAAGAGTTAGCACCATATATTTTCAGGATCTAACTGACAACATACATTGCTGACAATCTGAAACATGGAAATCTGTGTGGTACAGTCATTATAAACAATACATGGCAACTTATGATTATCCATACAGTACAATACAGTCACTGATCAATGAACCTTTGAATACAGTACAAGTCACATCTGAACACCCTGTTAATACTAGAGCATGCTGTAGATGTTAGAAGCATCTTGAGAGTACCACAAGACTTCACTGTTTGGCTGATTTTCATTCCTCTTTGAAATTCAGGGTCTGATATTTACATGGTCTTGATAGGAACATTTCAATAATCATATGGCTGGTTGAAAGCAATGCCAAATAGTCAACCAGCTCCAAGATATATTTAAAGAAGAAAACAATAGGGAATACAGAATGTCATGTACCCAAGTTTAGGCTTTTTTCTTAAATTTCCCCTTTTTCCGCTGTGAAACTGAAGAAATGTGGAAGAATTTAAGAGATGTCTGAACAGTATAGTAATCAGTCTGGTAAGCAGTCAACAGAACTGTTCAATATTTAGGAGCTAGCAGCTTTTACAAGAGTAAATATAAATTTGACATTATCAAAAGGGAGATGGAAATTACCCTATTTTTCCTGCTACAGCAACATTTTAAATGGATGAACACCTATGCATTTAGGATTTAAAAGCAAAAACAAAAGCCACAATTTTGGGCTCATTTTTCTTTTAATTGCAGAAGCATTCCCAATTATGCAGAGAAAAGTGTCCTACTGTTGAAAGAGGGAGCACAGGAGACACAAAAATTCTCCCATAATCGTTCATGTCTTAATACATATTCTGGATGTTCATTGCAGGACTCTCCAGAACAAAGTAGAATGTAGTAATTGACCTTCCCCTTTCATCACCAGGATCTTCAAAGAAGGAACACTTACATTCATTGAAGAAGATTGCCTCCAATCCATATTTTCTACTTCAGTGACTACTGCTGGTATCATAATTCTAATCTTCTGGTTTCTTCCGTCATATATTAATCCCATTTTCAATTTTCCTATTCCGCTTCATCCTAGGAAGCACACTAGTTCTATTTTCTTTTAATCTCGTACTTGTCATTGAACTGAAATGGGAAGTTATGTTCTTTTTCATTTGATATGTTTTCAAACTTTAATTGTATTCATACAATATAAATATCTCATTGCCACTACTTACAACGCTTTTTGTATTTTTGCCTTTAACATGATACTCATTGAACAATAATTTTACAGAAGATCGGTAACAAGACTGGATACTTTCCTATTGGTTTTGCCCTACCTTCAGAAGAAGTCTAGTAATGTTTGATTTTCCTGATTCCCAGCTAAAAAATTAATTTGTCTTCAAGTTTCACCTTAAAGTTATCATTATAATACACAATTGTTGTTCTCACAGTTGGCAATACTGTAATTTTCAAGATTTTCTTAACTTTTTAACTCAGGCTAATTACAAATCAACCCAAGCAATAATTATTGTATCTGGAAATCAGTAAAGTACTTTCATTTTAAATGGAAGCAATTTGCACTGTACATCATTGCAGTGATTTACTGAGATCTCATTCAGTGAAAATATATAATATAGCTATTTTGGGACCAAAGAAGACAGAATCCCCATCCAAGAACTTAGTAAAACTTGCAATCTGTAAATACCAATCACCTCTAAGATCATACTAAATGCATGGATGTGTATGTACTTAAAACTACTTTCATTGTAATGTAACCCAAATTGATACCTGAATATAAATCTGTTGTGTATCCTACTCCCTTGTATCTTGTTTTGTGGGAAATACATTCCTCTTCTAGTCAGTAGTATCTTCAAAATATGTATTTATTTGTGTGTGCCTGCTCTTCCATTTTTATAACTGTCAACACTGAAAATATCTTGAAACCAGTTCTTTCTTGAGAAAACAGAGATAGCAAAGTGTAGAATTTACTCATTGACTTCACTGTTGCAATTACTATTGCTTATTTACATCATTTCCCTCATTATGTCACTTCAATATAGATTTGTTTTGGTACGTTCAAATATACTGTTATATCTACATCTATTTTTTTTTTTTAGATTCAGAAACCTTCTCTTGAATATAGGCCAATTAACAATGTGGTTGTTCTTGGTAATGAAGTTAGGATACTTTTGTGTTAGTATGATCTGTTATATATAGTGAGGGACCCCTTTCAAACAGACACAACATAAGTAGAATTCCTGTATGTTACCATGTTAAAGGCATAATGAATAATACATCTTGAGTGAAGACTACAATGGCTCAAATAGATGATCTCTGAAAGTAGCCGGGCCTTAACTTGAACTCTGTGGTGTCTGTTCTTGAACTGCAATTATGTAAAGCAATCATGTAAAGAGACCCTGAATTTTTAAAATGATTCAAAAACAATTCTGGTATTCTATTAAAAATAATAATATAAGCCAATAGATAGGGCTTTCCAGTTAAAATTATGTCTATAAGGACAAATCTTGCACATCAAGAAAAGTATATACCCTAAAGTATTCATGCAGGCATGATTACATATTCCACACCTATGCCATTTCATATCTCTAGTATATTGAGAGAACAGGGTACATAGGAAAAAAGTGCTAAATTACAGTACATTTGCCTTTTAAATATATGTTAACAATAAAACAGCAAAACAGATTGTTTGAAAACAGAGTCAGTATTGTACAGTAAGTTCACATTTAATTCTTTACCATGTCTGGAATTGTAACACATGCATTTTATTTCCATTATTTTATTCCATAGGACCAACATTCTTCAGAACACTGATCTACCTTTAAAACAATTTTTTCTAAGGAAAATATTAAGCATCATATAAGTTTAAGAAAATTCCTTTAATTAGTATTACATGTACTCAATTACATTTACAATTTCATGCCATGACTTTAACACACCTTTTGGTTAAGAATATCTACTGAAAAATAGTACCATTCGGGAAGAATACACACAGAGGATAAACTGATACCTGTTATGATTGATTTTCATTAACTTGATGGTTGTAATGCTGTACTCTGATTATAGATGCAATTGTGAAAATACTTTTACACATCTATGGAAGAATACTAAAATTATGATTAAAAGGACTCCACATGCTGTTAAAAGAAAACCCCAAAACCACATCACTGACTATTGTTAAACACTGCCTGTGTGCCACTACATTTTTTTAATGTATAAAGGAAAAGCAGCACATCGGTTTTTAGAAATACTTTTACAAGAAAACTTTAACTTTTGTTTAAAAAAGGATGTAATATCTAGTTGAATAAGACTTCCAAAACGTTTAGTTTATCTTCTACTAACACCCTAAAGTGAAATACAATCTGAAGATAATTTAACTTAACTATAGAAATTACAAAAAATAAATTGGCAAATTTGTCCTGGATTAAGTTATTTTTGATTGGATCCAAAAAAGCTCATACATGCGTCTTTCTAGATGCAATTGTATGGAATCTTCCAATCCCAGGAGCAGCTCTTTACAGGAGCTGTAGTAAGATGGTACTACAGGGCGGACAGTAGTATGACTGCTACCATGATTGGCCCTTTGAATCTTGCTCTTTATCTTTAATTTGTCATCTTTGTAAAACATATTTTCATATTTTTATTGTACATTTATGGGCGAGGGGAATTGCTAGTTTTCTAAAAGATGTTATGTTTATACTGTTTCACTCAAGAAGCAGCTCTTCGTGTATGTGCATACATCCACACCCACACCCACACGCATACGTTTGTCACAACTGGCAAAAGGACTAAATATGCTATTACGATTAAATATATTTAGCTTAATTTTATGTTGATAGACACCAATACCCTTATCAATAGAATGCTTAGAAGTTGAAAAAAAATACAGAATTCAGGATTGTTCAGAAAGATGTCACTGCTGCAGCTATTCTATGCAACTGGGATAATGAATATATTTATTAAATCGAAAAGAAACATTTTGATTCCAAAAGTTGCTTAATTGGGATTATTTCAGTTTAAAAAATGGGCTCATTCAGACAGAATGCAAAACACAAGATCTAGTGTAAGCCTCCAATGAACATTTCCTTATCTCCGAACAGCCGGTGCAGGAACATCAATTATTTAACTGGGTCTGCACTCATACAGAGAAGGGAACTTTATATGGCAGGCTAAAAAGCTGGATGTTGCCATGTTGTTTATATGTACATTTCTTAATTCAACAAAGGATGCACATACAGAAGCCAGCTTCAGTATATGCATGGTAATTAGCTAGATCAGGATTCAGGAGTATTATTCAAGACTAAAAATATTTTTAGGTTCTTATAAATAATCTCATTAGCATTTATAGGCTGATATCTAGGCAGTGTATGTATTTAGAGAAAGAATTTATGTCTATACATTATTTTAGTATTTGAAAATTGCTCTGACCTTGGTATATAATTTTTCCTGTGGAATTTAACAATATGAGGTGAACATTGAACACCAAATTTAAGATCTTCTAGTAAGGTAGAGCTAATACATTGACACCTAATGGCAAGACTCACTATTAAATAAAACATATATCAAATTAATTTATCATGTACCAACTAATAGTTAATATGAAAATTCTCCAGAAACATTCCCCAGCCCTGTGAACTTTTCATATAATAGCATTCTGCAACTGGAGGAGTATATGTAAGTGAATGTTATACCTGTTCTTCTAAAAGCATCTCGCTCTTTTCCATTTTAATATGGCTAAACTACAATAAGTTAAACTAACTTAGATATGTGAATACTATATTATATTGATCTGACTGAAGCAAGTTTTGTATGGATGCAATTGTGTTGCAGCATATGTAAGCTGAATGACAATTTTTACTTTCTTATCTACCTATATTGACACATTTCATCCATCATGGTAGAAAAAAATCCCATGATATGCCCAAAACTCTATAGCTTAAATCACACGAATTACTTCATCCACTGTTGTAAATTTAACACAAACCTAAAAATAACTTCTTGTGCTGTTCTTGCCCATTTTAAATGTCCAATGTCTTTGGTGTTTTTCAAAGTCTGTGGATATATATGCACATATTTGTCCTAAAAAACCTATCTAGATGTCAACAATTTAATATTTTTTAAAGTTAAAAATGGTTCAGATGTATCCTTACCCTGCCATCTTTTCATCAACTTATGTAATTCTTTAGCATATGACTAAATACAAGTTAGGCACCAGGCAGTGGCCACATTCATGAAAAGGTATCTTCATTCAGCCACCATTTATTTTAAACAAACACCCTGTAAGGACTACACAAAAATGGGGGTCGGGGAACTATATGTTGAAAACTCAGTGCTAATAGTATTTATAAAAGTGCAGTGCTCCATATAGTAAGAAGAAAAGTGACTACAAGTACTTAAAGTGCTAGCTTTCAATCACAATTTAGATTAGTATCCCAAACTTAAACTGTTATGGGACAAAGAGAATAAAAATAAAATCCAAGAGCACAAATGCTGCACATGCCATGGCAAAAGTGCTCCACATTACAATTTGCTATGTTTAAATAAATATGTAATGTCACTGTTCAGCCTGCAATTATGTACACACTTACAATATAATACAGATCCATAAACCATCACAGAAGACAGAAAACAAAAGCATGACTATTTATTACCTTTCTGATATCTGTGCTATTATGAAGAAAGACCTCCAGCTGAAAAGTCCTTGCAGAACTTTAGCAAGAGACTAATGAACTGGCTTCATCATATTGTTTGCAGAAAAGCCACTCTAAGGCTATGCTATTTAAAGAATGGTCCCATGTCTATCCTTACAAGATACTTATTTGCTTATACATTAAGGTTCTTCCTGATGACTAGAACAATGAATGGTGAATGTATCGCATTACAGGTAGTCCTCGACTTAGGACCATTTCTTTTGTGACCATTCAAAGTTATGACTGGTCCTTGCACTTGCAACCATTGCAATATCCTTGCAGGCGCATGATTGCGATTCAGTTACTGGTGTGTTTACAAGAGTTGGAGCATCACAAGGTCATGTGATTGCCATTTGTGATGTCCCAGCTGGTTTCTGACAACCAACATTAAAGGGAAGCTGGGACAGATGTTGCAAGTCACACTCATGTGACAACTTAGGGACAACATTATATAACAACAAATTATTGGGTCCCTCTTGTGATTAGTAAGTCAAGACTACTTGAACAAGTGCACTCTGCATGTAAAAAAAAAAAGGAACACTTTCTTGTAAGCAGGAATTTTCTTTATACTTCCTTTACTCCGTATTAGAAGCTGATCCAGCAAGCACAAGAAATTCTATGAAGATCTTAGTGTCTGTATCTTTACTTCTACAAACTTCATACCAACATTTTTATTTCTTTCTAAAGGGTTAAATCAGGATGTTATTTCATCATGTAAAAGAAACAGGCAGACTGTTATTAGAATACCAAGTATAATACAAAAACCATCTAGCTGCTCTATGGGCAAACAGGATTATTGTAGCCTGTCTATTGTTTCTATAGTACAGAGTATCAGTTACTTGTTCAGCTTTTAACAGATAAATGTAGAACACTTAATATCTAAGAATTTCTTATGTATTTTGTAACATCTCTACCTAAAATGATCCACCTATTCTGAGCATTGTAAGAGCAAACTGTAAGTAGAGTGAGTCTATAGACTAATAAAATTACATCCTTAAAAATAATTTATGTATGATTTTTGAATTGCAACAGCTTGGCTCTACATGTCAAAATTACAGAAATAAATAAGTTTCTTCTAAAATTTCTATTTAATAGTTACTTTAATCATTTTTGTCTTACATCAAACCTGCTATGCCACAAAAGGAAATATTTAAAAAGACTTGAGGTTTGCTTTACAAAATGGCATGATGCGCTAGTCTTATTTGAAAATAAATAAAGCTTTAATATGTGAATGGTTATTGAAAATATAACACCGTGAAACTTTCACATTCTTATTAGCTTTTCTACTGAAATACATTTTTTAATTTATACATTCAGCCACTAGTCTTGCATGGGAGGAGGCTGTGCTATAGCTGAAGGTGAGGTACATAGGGGCAAGGCATTTTAATTTTTTTGTTATCTTTTTATATGTACTTGTCATCCCTGTATTAATTTGTGTTGACATTTTTATTTATTCTCTTTGGGAACAAGCAGCTTATCAGCCAAGTATAATAGTTTCTTCTAAAATTCTTCTAAAAATTGAGGTCGTTATATTGTAGCTTTGATACAATCATCTTTGTTGTACAGAACAACTCCTTATAATCAATGTTCAAATTCTCTATTTTAAAATTTAAAATTACACTGCACATTATAGCGCCCAACTATTTCCCCTTCTTTTTTTTGCAATCGTCTTGTACGCTGTCCAAAGTCAACTAGGAGTTGGGCGGCTTATAAATTAAACAAATTAAATTAAATCTGTTATAGAATAAGATGTTGGAGGGATTAAACTGAGGAATTATGTAAATTATAGCATCATATACTGGAGACAGATGTTATGGTTTATGATGTTTATTTCTTTTTGGTGGGTAAGTTGCCATCTTCCAATGCTTCGTTGATGGAATATTAGTTAATTTTTAATTTTTTTTCCTGGTAAAATAGGTGTTATGATCTTACTTGAATACCTCTTCTTATCCGGTGGAAACAGCCTTCAGGAACAGGAAGTCCTCGATCAATCATCTTGAGGATCAAGTCAGTGAATTTGAATACTTGCTGGAAGCCACCCCAATAGCCCCAGATCTGATGAATCCAAAGACTAGACTCGAGTGGGGCAATTCAGTGAATGGTATTTACACTGAGCAGTCTCTCCTTCCTGTGGCTCAGACTATAAATAAATATCAAGTTGAAGGAATAAGAAAATTAAGAGAAAAGGTAAGGAACTGAAGGCTGGTTCCACCAAATGAGAAAAGACGTTCAGGTAAGATCACAATGCCTATTTTCCATCCTGAAGTAGAACTAGCCTTCAAGAATGGGACATACCACAGAGGTACCAAGGGGGGGAAGGAGGAGCTTCTGAGAGGTCTAGTGAGTGTCCACCACCTGTTGCAGGACCCTCATGCCGAAGATGGCATCCGCTGATGCGAAAGAGTCAATTTTGTAGTGGTGAATGAACTGGGAAGGATGGGCCCAAATGGCCGCCCGACATACTTCCTCAAGTGAAGCCTGCATAGTCCAGGCTGCACATGCTGCCATGCTGCTCGTTAAATATGCTGTGATTCCTGAAGGAACAGGTAGAACAGCCAATTCATATGCCTTGGCGATAGTGTTCCTGATCCACCAACCTTGAGTGCTCTTTGCACATCTAGCATATGCCAGCGTTGGTCTGTTAGGTGGGCAGGGTGGGCGCAGAAAGAAGAATAAGCTCCTGTGATTGATGGAAGACCAAATTGTCCTTTGGAAGGAAGGATGCATCAAACCCTAGAGTCACCTTATCTGGCTGAAGGACGCACAGGTCACATCTGACTGAGATTGCTGACAGCTCCAAAATGCATCGTGCCTTATTAGGTCCCCTTTCCAATGCTCTGCCCTCCTTACCCCCCTCTCTCTGCATCTGGTTCCCCGATTGACTCTGCGATCTGGGAGCTAGTGGCGCTTGTGATGCCAGGTAAACTGGCGGTGCTGGGGCTGGGCTGATCAGTCCTCCTGTGGCCTGTTTCTTAAGAATGGGCACCACAAGAAGCTCCAGCGGTGCCCGCCACCAAGGAAAACCACAAGGTGGGAGAGGGAAAGCACTAATTGCCCTGGAGCCATTTATATCTGTTGAGTGGCCATCACAATCTTACTCTACCATCAGAGATTGCTCTGTCAATGGTGTCTTACAAACTCTTTCCAGCCGGCCATGCGGCTGACACGCAGGGTGAGCTTCTCCGGGGAGGAGGGAGTTAGCTGCCAGAGTTGAAACGGTGAATGGGCACCGCAATCTTACTCTAGCAGTGCCTGTGGTTTTTTGAAGTAGTTTTTAGCCCATTTGGGATGGGGTTCCGCAGGTCAAATGCAGAATGTTCGGCTTGAAGGGCCAAGAAGGAATCCCCGTCCCGCTTGAAACTATTGTGTTAAGCCTTAATAAGGGCTGTTGTGGTAAGCAGATGTTAAACTGAAAAAGAAAACTGATTTAGGAAGCAAGAAAGGAATCTAATTAGCCAAAGGCTAATGTGGTAAACAGAGAATGAATTAATAAAGAAAACTAATTCAGAAGAGAAGAAAGGAATCATAGTGATCTAAAATTGCAGGAAAGAGAGCAGCTATGACTTTCTATGGGGCAGTTCCCAGCAAGTATTCAAATCCACTGACTCGATCCTCAAGATGATTGGTCAAGGACTTCCTGTTCCTGAAGGCTGGTTTCACCTCAGGATGGAGAATATATATTTCTGCACAGAAAACTGAAATCTATTATTTCTGATGGGAGAAATATTTGCAATAATGCCAGTAATAGCAATGATTGTAAATCTTTTTCTCTGCCAGATTATTCAATTTCCTAGAAAGATAGTTAATTAAGGACTGGAGGGAAGATTGTTCAATTACAGTCCATCTCTAACAAAAGAGCCCAATCTCAGTAGAGGTTTGGTGGCTATTTTATCTTGAAGTATAAACAAAAATTTTCATGAAGAATTGCTGCAGGCAAGAACTTTTACAAATGGAAATTTCCCATCTGTTAACTGAAATTGAATAATTTGATACTGAGTAATTGCTTCTGCAGAATATCTGTGAACTAATTTGTTTGATCTACTAGGAAGAACAAGCCAACTCTATTTAAACTCAACCAAGCTTACTGCGATGAAGATTTGTGCAGTGTAGGTAAGTAAATGCAGGGTAAGTAAGTAAATGGTTACAATCCCTTTTGTAGGCTTAGTAATTCTTAAAAAAAAGAGTGTGCAGAGTAAAAATGCAACAAATAACTGCATTGTGAATATGATTCTTCCTATATTCTGAAAAAATATCCAGAAAGGAAATATTGTTATGCTTACAAATTGTCGTGAATGTTTTGCTGCACTTCTCCCAAGCAACCTGAAAAAAAATCTATCTATTCAGCTGCTTATTCCCAAATCTTTCTATAGTTGCTTTTATCAGCCTAATGCACATCTAGTCAGGACAGCCAATAGTTTGGATAGTGAGAAGGCTAAATGTATTGCACATTGTGTAAAAGAAAATACTGTCTTTGGAAGGTCATGACTTAAGATCCAAGTATGTTCCTAGTTTCTTTTGCTTCCCACAGGAGCCTATCTTGGATTAAATGGCAATGCTGTAGGGTTAACACCCCACCCCCCCATTCATTTCTTTTCCATAAAGGCCGGATTTTATCTATGCTTATTACTACATTTACCCTTACCAACTCCCTTTAAGAATACAGTATTCCGAAAGTTCTGAAAATTTATCCTGCCTTAAGATGTTTATCTAATAATATCTGATCTATGCATTTAAACTATTTTGATACTGGAATAGCTGCTTTGAGATGATCAATCAAGTGATAGTATAGCAAATTCTGATGCAAGGCCATGTCCTATGTCTTCAATTACAGGCACAGCACTATCTTAAAACATGCAGGGAGAAGATACCTTGCATTTTTTGCAATTATTGATTATCTATTGACAAGCACAGTATCCTTCTATTGTAATGAAAGTGTATGCATAATACTGACTACCAAGCAAGAGAATGAGTTTTCTCTCGTTCATTAAACCTTCCACATTTTTGCAGCTTTTTCTTAATACACTTCCCTGAACATTTTCCAATTGCTATATCAGACCTATTTAGATATTAAATAAGGGAAAATGAATATGACTTATATTTGTAAAATCTTATACCCTCTTTTGAAAAAAAAACAAACCAAAACTTTAGTAATATGTATGAACTGAAAAATAAGCAGCCTTCTTTCCTAGTACAGTGGTACCTCTACTTAAGAACGTAATTCGTTCCATGACCAGGTTCTTAAATAGAAAAGTTCTTAAGTAGAAGCAATTTTTCCCATAGGAATCAATATAAAAGCCAATAATGCGTGTAAACCCATTAGGAAAGAAATAAAAGCTTGGAATTTGGGTGGGAAGGAGGAGGAAGAGGAGGAGGACAGTCGCTGCTGAAGGAAGAAGGTAAGGTGAGTGGAATCAAAAATATCCAAAACTTTAAGGCTTTAAAAAAAAAAGAGGTATTCTTCCCAGTGCGAGGCTGCCTCCCATACACTGCGCCAGAGAGAAATGGCAGGAAACTAACCAGACCTTCGTGATGCTCTCAAATTTCCTGGGAAATTTTTCTGGGCTTGGGTTCTTAAGTAGAAAATGATCCTTAAAAAGAGGCAAAAAAATCTTGAACACCCAGTTCTTATCTAGAAAAGTTCTTAAGTAGAGGCATGCTTAAGTAGAGGTACCACTGTACTGTGTTCCACTGTTCTTAAGCACCTTACAATACACATTAAAGAAATCTAATGAGGAAACTGTAATACCCACTTAACATGTATTCAGTTTACCCAGAGGCAATCAGTTTACATGCAAAATGAGAGGAAAAGATAGAATCTAGCAAACATTTTTGTAAATATCTATTTTCACAGCAAGATTATTCAAGTAGCAATAATTCACCAATAGTCACTTTCTACCCTAACTGTGAGTAGCAATTCCTCTTTGTTAAGAGTATTAACCATGAAGGGGCCAAGAGTATTAGCCATGAAGGGGCCTCCCTGTTGGAATCAATACTATGTTCATGTTTTGTTTTCGTCAGTATATCCTAATATATGCTTAATCATTCATATCATAGTGAGCAAATATGGCTTAATTTTTTTATAATGAATCAAAGATTATCTAGCTTAAGATAATTAATAATTGTGGCCATTTTTCTCCATTTTCTTTCAGGAAACTTCCACTTTCCTTCATTATAGCATCACCTTATCTTTTTAATAAAGTCACTGCTTCTTCTGTACTTCTGATTTGTTTGTGTTTTTGCCACATACAGTGGTACCTCTACCTAAGAACGCCTCTACTTACAAACATTTCTAGATAAGAACCGGGTGTTCAAGATTTTTTTGCCTCTTCTCAAGAATCATTTTCCACTTACAAACTGGAGCCTCCGAAACTGAAACCGGAAAAGGCAGGAAGAAGTCTCTGCAAGGCCTCTCTAGGAATCTCTAGGTTAATGGGACCTGGTTTAAACCAGGGCCGGAAAAGGCAGGGAGAAGCCTCTGTGGGGCCTCTCTAGGAATTTCCTGGGGGGAAACAGGGCCAGAAAAGGCGGGGAGAAGCCTCCATGGGGCCTCTCTAGGAATCTCCTGGGAGGAAACAGGGCCTCCACCTTCCCTGTGGTTTCCCCAATCACGCATTATTTGCTTTTACATTGGCTCCTATGGGAAAAATTGCTTCTTCTTAGAAACTTTTCTACTTAAGAACCTGGTCACGGAACAAATTAAGTTAGTAAATAGAGGTACCACTGTACTTTGCTTCTCCTTCAAGAGAACTACCTCATTCTGCGGAGAGGGGCGGCATACAAATCTAATAAATAATAATAATAAAAAAAAATTATATCTTGTTTTCCTCTGTCAGTTCTTCATTGCTTCTTTAGACCCAACTTTTCTATATGCTTTCCCCCCCTTCCCTCTGATTTCAATGATATATTTTCTCTTCCCAAATTGACTGAAAGCTCCTTCTTGCTAAGGCCCCCCTCTGCTGCTCAGCATGAAATATCCTGGCTCAGCCTCTGCATCATCATCACCACAGCTCAGCAAGTGAGGGGCAGATTTTATCAATTAAAAAAAGAAAAGAAAAGAAAACCCAAAACAAACCCTCACTAAAAACAAAACTACTGTAATCCAAGGCCTTGGCTTCTCTTTATCTTCGTACTGCTTCGTTAAAACAAACATATTTTTTCTGAAGTAAAGGAAATTGAAATTTTTTACCCCATCCAGTAAGATACAATTTCATATCTTTAAAGCAAGCTCATACATTTTTGCCAGAAATAAGAATTTAGAATAATTAAGCTGCATTATGATAGAATACTAGTATACATAAAGGCTTTTCACTAACTAAATATTAAGCAAATTAATCAAAGATAAACCAAGTAGCAACCCACTGAAATATCCAGCTTCAAATAAAAATTTTAAATGATTGTGTAGCTGTAACTTAATATGAAGTTTCATCTTTTGTTTCTAAATTAACTCAGCCTATTATCTGGGGCTGTTTTTCAGGTTTCATATGAAAAATATGAATACTTTCTCAAGATTTGTACTTGCATCTTTTTTAATAAAAAATATGAATATTTAATACAGGTATCCTTTGTTTACTGACCTCAATTAGAATTGGAAACTCAGTCTTTAAGCAAAGTAATTCTCAAATGAAAGCTCAAATGATCTTACTTCAGCTTTCCTTTGCTTTGCAGACTTGCAAAGGTAATAAATGTTGGGATTGGTCATGAAGTTATTTTTCATCACTGTCTTAACTGCAAATGGTTACTAAGGAAGGCAATCACTAAATGAGGACTATCTGTATATGAAACTATTTTTTAAAGGGCATATATTATTATTGAAGGGGTTAATGCCCTGGTTCCCAATGTGGGGCCCATGCCCCCCAGGGGGGCAATTTGATTTTTAATGGGACCTTGTTTAAACCAAGTTAATGGCCTTTTGGGCTTCCTCCTACTCCTTATGTGAGTAGTTCACTTTTTGAATAAGAATAATAATATATGTGTGTGTAGGGGAGAGGCCTCAGGACTTTAGAGATGCTTAGGGGGGGCCTGGCCAAAAGAAGGTTGGGGACCACTGGGTTAATGTCTAGAGTTCATTTTCTTATAGAAATCCCAGCTAGATGTTTTAAAGGATTACATATTTTATTATTAAACTAATAATAAATAAATTTGTGGCTAAAGCTTAAGATTCAGACATCCATAAGAAAAGCTATAGCATTTCTGAACTTTTAAAATTCCTCTAAAGTTATGGTCCTCATATATTGCCAAACAACTCTCAACATCCTTTTCTCTTGGCCAAAATGACTGAGACTATCAGGAATTGCATTCAACAGCATCTGAAAGGCACTAGATATCTCACTTTGCTTTAAGCAATGATTTACAAAATTGACTCATCAATATGCCACATACTTCTTTCTCACTTCTTTTAGTAGCACTTGGTTTGGTTTTGGAAAATTACACTTAATTTTATACCCCATCCAATAAGATACAATTTCATATCTTTAAACCAAGCTCATACTTTTTTTGCCAGAAATAAGAATTTAGAATAATTAAGCTGCATTATGATAGAATACTAGTATACATAAAGGCTTTTCACTAAATAAATATTAAGCAAATTAATCAAAGATAAACTAAGTAGCAACCCACTGAATTGTTAAACTTAATTGAAGATGACTTTTTCCCACTCATTATGGACAAAAACAGTAATGGGAATTGTGAGCCAAGGTATCTGAGTGTATCAGGTAGCCTATTGTAGTCTAAATCATGATTTGAAAGACAGGGAATATTGACTGGGTCTATAACACGCTAAGCCATTACGGTATTTATTTTTCCGATAACTTATTGAATATGCCATAATGCACAGGATCAAATAATGCTAAGCTACATCATTTATAAACCATAATGATCCACTACACAATCATACTAAGTCAAAATCAAACAAACCACATTATGAATTGGAAGGAGGAAATCTGCCCATGATTATATTTGAATGAAGCTCATTTTCTAGCTAAGAGCACTTTAGCTGAAAAGAATAGTGAACTAGCAAAGTCATACTGTTGCTAGATGGGCAACGTTTCAGTTCTGAAAATGGAAATTTGACATACAGCCCCTCCCCGCAACAAATGCTTTCTAATCTGATATAAATAGCATATTTCATTTTATAATAATTTCTAATGCATTTATAAAATAGAGATGGTGGTAAAAATTATGTGATGGAAAAAATGTTTTCATTTAATAGTTTCAATAAAACTATAGTAGCTTTTTAAGTTATGCTTTGGGGTCTGGAATGGTACATTATTTACAATATAGTCATACACATTGCTTTCTATCAACTCGCCTAGCTGCCACAAACATCTAGATTCCCAAAATAATATTTTTAGTAGAGGGATTCTACAGCAATATTGCAAAAGATATGACAGAGATATTTAACCAAAATCTATAGACTGCAGAAATCTTTAAATATATGAAGCATTTACGTTTCAACGATGGTGCTAATGTAATTCTACTTATTAGCAGAAAATACGAAAAACATTTAAATCTTACATGCTATGTACATAACCAGTCATAAAAATATGATGGGACAATACAGAATTACATTCATTTATCCAAATTGATGGTTTATAATGAAGTTAAATAATAGCTCTGAACTATGCTAATTCTTTTTTTGTGTATGGGGAAATACAATTGTAATACCAAGGACATATTGTTATAATCATGTATAATTCCCATTCGAAATGGATATTTAAAGAGGGGTATTTTATTCTTTGTTTGGGGGATTATATTTATTTCACATAACCCAGTGTAATTTAATTCTGCAATTAAAGCATCAAATAATTTGATTTATCCATTATTATATGCAAAATAAATGGATGCTTTAAAAACTGAAAGCAGCTGAAAGTTCAGGACCGTTTTAAAGACTTTCCATGTGTAGACACAGCCATTTTGGTTTGTCTTTTAAGCGATAAGATCTGCTTCAATACTTCGTGGAGATACATTGTCGGTGCACTTGGTGAAGCCTGACTTCAAATGCTTTGTATGATGTCAAATATTCAACCTTCATGCTGCCTTTTCTACTTTTAAGACCACTTTTATTTTTTCCTGCTATTATTTTTTTCAGTTCCACTAAGACTATGGGCTCCATGTTTTGTACCAAAATCCAATCCTATTTTAAAAACACATTAAAGTCTCAAACAACAGACCACAGAGCTCAGTGAACTAAATTTCATAGATTCATTTAATAGCAGCTGTTTCAAACATGCCTTTTTGAAACTAAAGGATGTGAACTTCATGGAAACTTTTTGTGTGTATATGTATATGTATGTGTGTGTACACACAGGCACGTATGTATGTATGTATGTATGTATGTATGTATGTATGTATGTATGTATGTATGTAACTAACATATTTTTGCTGATAATGAAAAGGAAGGGAGACTAATTTAAATCTACTTCAAGCTGTTTTGCTCTGAACAGATAGTCATACCCTTACCGGGATTTGAACCTGGGGAGTCTGCCTGTCAGGCAGTAGCTTTAACCTCTAGACTACAGGTTCTCCTCTTCTCAGCCTGTACCAGGGAAGATTATATGTTTTTTACTGTCGAATCACCCCGGTATACTCAAATATGGGAGGAAGCATACTGCTTCCTTTTGGCTAATAAAAATTTAACTGCCTTGGATATGGCCCCATATGTCAGTATGCTCTCTCCCATATTTGGGTATATCAGGGTGATTCGACAGAAAACACACACGTGCGCACACACGGACACACACACACACACAAAACACATCTATAATACAATCAATAATGTTTATACAAACAAATGTATTAAGGCTTCTGACCAAGTTCACACAGTCCGTTGCTAGATGCAGGCAGGTATAATGACACAGATTAAATTGGCTATTAATGCTGGGTACTGATACATCTAGGGAAACATGCATGAATAGGTATATGGAGGAACAGCTAGCCGTGATTTTAATGATTGGAAAAAGGGATGCTATGACTAAAACAACTATAAGCATGCTTTGTATCTTGTATATAGTTTATTTCCCATTTTGGAACTGAGCAAGTATTTGGACAAAGATGGTTCAAGCCGGTCTGTTTACAAAGCCCTCTCAGCCAATATATCTATATCTATATATATTTTTTAAAAAATGGACATGTTTTGCAAATAAATTGAGGCTAAAATTATATAGAATTGTCCTAAGAATAATTAAGTTATAAATTGCAAACCTACATATCTAGAAGACAAATACTAAACATATTTAATAATATTTTTCATAAGTGAAATAACATAGGGCTTAGATTGCAGTTTTAACAAATTTCTTTATAGAAAAAAATAAGAAATTATGTATCCAGTCTTGAACAATTTTTGTCAGAGCAGACCTCAACAATGGCAGAAAAGGAAGTCAATGGACATAGGTTGTCTTCTATTAACTTATGATGTAATAGTTTCTTCCTTGTTTATCAGGAAAAGGAATTAATAGCACTTCCTGTTTACCTGATGCTGAAGGTGAAACTATAAGAGAAAATAATTGAATGGTATTTTAAAAGAAAACATGAAGAAAAAGCTATGTTAACACTAGCAACAATTGTGTACATTATCAAGGTGAAATAATACCTATGAAGCACTGATATTTGCTTTTCATATTTATGAACCTAAATGCTTCATAACATAATGAACTTAAATAGTTCATAAATAATCTAAATAATCCTTCTGCAAATTTTTCATTTTCTGATAGCTAAATTTATGCTATGGAAGTTTTCTTATAATAATACCAGTAGTTTATGTTATGTTTTAAGTTAGGTTTGGGGGGAAAGGCTACATTATATGAAGTACGTACAGTCATACACACTGCCTCCTAATTTACCTAGCTGCCACAAAAATCTAGATCCCTAAAATAATTCTTTTAGGAAGAGAGGAATTATGCAGCAACAGTTTAAAAGATAAGACAGAGTTATTTAACCAATAACTACATAAGTTGCAGGAATCTTTAAAAATATGTTGAAGTATTTGAGTTTCAGGAATGTTGATTATGTAAATCCGGAGAGAGCAGGACTCAACAATTCTAAAAAAATACATGCCCTTGATATCTCATAATTCGTTGTAGTATAGTGCCTATTCTTCTTGATCATGCCCATGTAATTTAATCTAGTCCTTGTAACAAATCACTGACAGACATGCATGCAGAAGACCATTTCATACTATACTGAAACACACTGTACCAGACCAGTATCAGAAATGTGCTTCTATTATTTTTAAAATATAAAGTGCATCATTATGAAATCACAAAACTGACAGACTTTCTGTCTGGACCATACAGTTTTAAAAGAGAGGTCAGGGCTTTAACATAAAATAATTCAAGAGGTACAAATTGATTATGTCCACCCTGCCCTCCTAGAATTGTTTTTGGCCACGCTTTTTTAGTGCAAATAAGCTAGAGTTTTTTCCCCTCAAGTTTAAGGGATATGGCATTTTTGGGATGCAAAGAATATTTCTTTACATCATAACAGATCCTTCTGCAAGCTTTTAACATGTTATTGCCACTTTCCAAAGAAGTGCATGTACTGTCAGATGTAAAGAGAAACTTTTTCCCAAATGACCATTTCAAATATTACCAATTGGATTACCAATTGGATCATATAATCCTTGGGTTTAAATATATAAACACATCCAGTTATGTCCAATAATAAGATGAATATATATATAAATATATACATATATTGTATATATACATGTATATATACAATTTATATATATAAATTTTAAGGCTCATGTGTAATCCCTCTCAGATGCTCACATCTGTGTTTAAGTCATTAGTTGATTCGAAGAACATGACAGAGTGTGCCTATATACAGAGGAAAACAGAACCTTATTTAGTGGCACAGGAATACACAAATTTGGGATGGGGGAAGACAGTAATATAAACAGGGACTGATGACTATCTGGCTCAATACAAAAACAAGATAAAGTAGTGCAAATTTGTACAGGCCAGTATATTAACTAATATACATTTTTACTGTAGTGGTAAATAACATTTTATCTATTTGCTAAACAAAAGCTGCAGAAGAAATGCATTCTTGAAACACTAAAAATAGAACATTAATATGTTTGTTTCTATTAAATTTGATAAGGTAAATTTTCCATAAAAATGTATCAAATGCGGAAAGTTTTTAAAAACACAACCTATTATATATGATGAAATAGGAAAAATAGAAAGGCAAGAGATGGGAAAATGTGAGCATCAGGAATTCATACATTCATGGATTCCATGTTGTATATAACTGGATGTTACTATTACTACAGGCATTGGGATGTGCATCAGCAAATCAGCAGAATGGTAATTTAGACATAGATAATTTACTACAAGTCTGCTATCAAATCAACAATAGCACATTAGACCTCTAATTTTCCACCTTAGAACATATACTGTACTTTCATGCCAGTATTTACTTAGAATCTTTCATGACTTGCTCTGGCCCACAGACCATTAGTAGTTGAAAACCTAGATTTAAGTTTGAAATTAAACATTATTAATTATTTCTAAAACAGCCAAATATTCATTAGGTCAAATTTCCAAATATTGGGTAAATCACCTAAAACAGTGACATTAATTTTCTTTTCCTTTGTCACAACTAAAGCATACATTTCTAAAGTTTCTTTGATGATTTTGGTGCAATCTTTTTTATTTTATTTCTAAATAAAAGCATTTGGGCAATTTTTCATACCAAATTAAATGCAAAGCTATGATTTCCACTTTTACTAACACTTTTTGAGAAAGAAAATCACAGCATATTTTTAAAATGGTGCTAAAATGGAAATACCAAGAATACAACTGAAACTAGAAAATCATGCTCCTTGGCTAGTAGAGCACTTGGATATGAAAAAGAAATGAATGTTGAGCTTGAACTAAGCAATAGGGTTTTTTAAAAGAAAAAATACTAGGTTTCAAGGTAGAAATAGCTTACACAGTATCAAGGTCAAAAGCAAAAGCTTTGGCACTCTGAACTCCAATTTAAAATGTGATTTACAGCACAATCCTTGCCATGTTGATGCAATACTGTATTTAGCTTCACTGTATGTATTCAATTCATTATATTCCCATTTAAATATAGATAACTGAAGTCTTAAATGATGCCAAACAAAAAAAGAATAGTTCATTTCTGTTTCATGATAAATCATCTATTAGCTTACCTAACACAGGCCTCTCCAGTCATTTTCTTGATATTTTTAAAATATGGGTTAATGTTTAGCAAAATAAAAATACAGATTATAATTTGGAATAAAATTTTTAAGAGCTAAGATTTCAAAATAAGATCAATAGCTATTACTGAATACTTCAATTGCACCAACGTGAAATCTGATTTGCAGGATACCAACTAACCGATGCACCAAAATCTCTCAAAGTATTTTTTTTGAAGATAAATCAGGAATTATTCTAATATTTTTCCACACTGTAGACATTTAACCTTCCTGTTTTGAATTTTAATTCCAACCATTATTCATCTACCAAATCCCCACATCACAGCAACTTGCTAGAACCACTTAACCCCACAAATATAAAAATAATTTTGAGATTTGTACTATTTAAATAAGTTCTCCTCACAAGATGTCAACAATCCATACAGAAGGATGATATGATCAACATTAAACATAGATATATCTTTTGGAGGGGATCACTTAAATTATTGGGTTATCCTATGATTAGGTACCCCTACCTAATCAATGATGAAATTAATCACTGGCCCTAAAAATATTTTATCATAATTTAACGAGCAGATTTACTTAGTTAAATATACCTTTCCCAATACAATCATTTAAAATTTAAAGGTCAGTTTTGGTCATAAATGCTCTTGATTACTATTACAACACATCAATTCCATCTGGCTTATTTGCATCATGTTACACTGCAACACAAACCTTATACATATTCTTTAAAGATTACAACAGTTAGTGGTATTATACATATTTGATAAATTTGTGAGGTTAAGAATCAGAATCACAGGGTAATTAATTGTTCCTGTTAGAAACCAGAGAAGTTGCTGGGCGTAATTTAACATGAAAACCAGACCCATATATTGGAATTATCTAATAACAGGGAAGAACTTACAAAAAGAAAGGCAACTTCTTCCAGCCATTACATATCAGTACCTCCTGGTATTTCTTTGCTTTGATTCTTGGCCCATTGAAAAACATTCTAATCAAGACCCTCTTGTTCTTCTCCACTGTCCCCTCTGATATCCATTCTTTTCTCTTTATGGCCATTGTAAATTCTCCTCATTTCCTCTTCATACTTGATAAAGTTTTCTCCAAATCTTGTCCATGCTTTGTATGGGACAGTTATGGTGTTACGGTATGGAGGCCTCACTTCACTTACCTTCAAAAAAATACCATACCTGTTAGATCCCACATCAAAGTAGAACCTCTTGTTGTCTACCCTGAAGGAAGTCCCCTCTGGGAGTTCAGGAGGATCCTCCCCTCCACTCCTCCTTTCTTCTATGTCTCCTTCCCCATATTCTTCAATAAGTTGGACCAAAGCATCCCTGAATTCAATCATTCCCTGTGCTGGAAGGACAATAGTCTGTTCCTGCCCCAAACTGTGACCAAAATATCCTATCATGCCAGGTCCTCTTATCAAGGTTTGTCTAATCCTTAAGAAACGTCCACGTTGATTCTCCTTTAGGTCAAGGTAATATTTCCTATTATCTCTTTCGATATATTCAGTTTTTAAGACGCTGTGAAGATGTTCCTCAGATCCCACTGACGCTGGAGGCGAGGGTAGTTGATGGTGTTGCCGCCTTCTTGAATCTTGTTCTTTGCCATTAGCATGGTCATTCCGGTGACTCTGGCTGCTTTTCAAGCCCAAATGGGCATAGTGTTCTATGAAGTCACCCAGGCAATCTTTCAGCTCAGAAGCTACTGATAAAGATAGAGTCAGCTTGCTTTTTCTGATATTGTCCTGCCTGCCTCTTCCTATCCAGACTTCGGCTATCTTCAGAAAACGACCTCTGGAACTTTGCTTCACGTCCAGATAAAATCTCTTTTTTTGGATGTCCACTCTTTTGGACGCCAGCTCCTGGATTTCCATGCAGCCCGCCTGAGAAGAGGAGGCAGGATAATGATACTGCTGCTGGGACTGGGAGTAAATGCTCCTGTGTAGGCCAGAGCCCCCCACACTCCTTCCTCCTCCTCCTCCTCTGCCTCTCTCCATCTTTAACCATCAACTGAAAATAACAAATATATAACAAAGATGCATAACACCATAAACATCCAGAGGATCCATTTCGCTTTCCTGGCAATGGCCTCTCACTGCGCATAACTAATTTCCCCAAGAAAGTTATTTCAACACACTTTGTTTTTTAAAGCCTGGTTACATAGAAAGGGGGAGTGGAGTGGAATGGGGAGGAGATATTGTAAAAAATCATGTACTAAATTACTGAATGTCTGGCCAATGTTAAAGGCACAGAATCCATTAAAAAAAAAAAAGCACCACCAGCCTTTTCCACCCTTACTAACCCTGCTGTTACAACATCAACAACATTCTGTCTGCTATCTCATACTTCCCAGAGGCCAATAAGGGCCCACAGAATTGGCCTTCTTCAGGTCCCATCCACCAAACAATGCTGGTTGACGGGACCACGGGGAAGGGCCTTTTCTGCAGGGGCTCCGATGCTTTGGAACCAACTGCCTCCGGAGATCTGCATTATCATTACCCTATCGGCCTTCCAGAAAGCCATTAAGACCTGGCTTTTTCCAGTAGGCCTGGGACCATGAATGACTTACAGCAGTGATGGCGAACCTATGGCACGGGTGGCACTTGGAGCCATATCTACCGGCATGCGAGCAGTTGCCCTAGCTCAGCTCCAACATGCATGTGTCTGCCGGCCACCCGATTTTTGGCTATGGGAGGGCATTTTTGGCTTTCTGAAAACCTCCGGTGGGGATGGAGGGAAGCATTTGGAGCTTGGGGAAAGCAAAACATGAGCCTATTGGGCCCACCAGAAGTTGGGAAACAGGCCATTTCCGGCCTCCAGAATGTAAGAGACTATGGATTATGGGTGTGGGCACTCACGCACGCGCGAGAGCACCCACCCACACTTTTTTGGCACTGTTTGCCATTACTGACTTAGAGGGTATATGGTTTTAAGAGCTATCATTATGTTTTTTTATATTTTTACTGCTGATATGGTGCCTTTTTGTATTTGTTTTTTTTTTAAATTCTTGTTATTATTGTTAGCCACCCAGAGTCCACTGGAGTTGGGCAGCATCTAAATCCTACTAAATAATAAAATAAATAAATAAATAAATCCCTACATCAGCAAATGAGCATTTGAGTCCAAGGGAGAAGGGTGGCCTATAAATTGAAGTAAATAAATAAATAAATAAATTTGTTGGCATGGGAAGCTTTTCTTGCCACGTAATAAACGTAGCTAGGAATACAAGAGAGAGTGATTTCACCAGGTAATTTAAAAAACAAAAACAAAAAAACACACCCTCTATCCTGTATCAATGCTACGCTTGGGGATTCGCCCCGCATCCCGCAACTGAAGCCTTTTCTCCCGTCAGCAGCAGCTGAACGCCAGCCCTTTTTTTTTATCCCCCAGCCCAAGCTGTCTATGCCCGCCGAGGGGGGGGGGCAGGCAAGACCGGTCTAAGAAACAGGGCAGCCCCGACCTTCTCGAACGGGCCTTCGCGCCACCACAAAAGCCCGCTGGGGTCCAAAGACCTCTCGCCTTTCTCCCAGAGCGTCTCCTTCCCCGTTATAAACGGACGGCCTCATTCCAGAGGAGTCCTCCCGTTCTCCTCCCCGCACACCCTATGGGCGCCCGTACAAATTGCACCGACGGCCCCTCCAGGCGCCATGACACGCAATTGAGCCGGGGCGGCGGAAGGGGAGGGTGGGGGGGAAGGAGCGGGTTAGCCAGGGGCGCGCGGGCGGCAAACAGAATCCCCCCTTCCCAGCGCTGGGCGGTCGACACTTACTCCATCCCTTCCACTGCCTCTCGCCGACTTGCTTCTCTCCACCAGCCGCGGCCGCTCTCCACCCTGGCCCCTGCAGCGCTCGCCTTCCCCGCGCGGCCGCCTCCGAGAGAGAGAGAGGGACGGGCGCTCGGCGAGCGGGCGGGTCCTAGTGCCGCTCGGTTCTTCGCCCTCCTTTTCGGGGCGCTGGTTCATCTCCTGCGCGCGCCAGCCAACGTCAGCCTCGAAGCAAACGATGACAAAAACAAACTGCCTACCGAGCGGGCTGAGAGAAGGAGACCTTTTCTCCCTCCAGCTTTTGAAGCGCCTCGTCTCCTGTCCCCCACCTTTCTTGCGAAAAACGATAAACTACATCCCCCAGAATGGCCCGCGTTGCCGGCGGCTGGCGGGCGCGGAAGCTTTGGTGCGCATGCGCTTCACCTCATTTCACCTTCTACAGTTGACAGCGGACGGAAAGAAAGGCAGGGTTGGGTGGGAGGGAGGAGTATGGCGGCTGGTGACGTATTTTCATTGCGACGAATAAGTGTTTGGAGACGGGTGACGATGTTTTCGTGCGTCTGGCGGGAAAGCCATCGAGAGAGAACTTTTTTTTCTCCTATGGCGCTGGACAGTGGGGGGAGTTTCGGAGTGAGGTGAGTTTTTTATTTAACTTCCCGCGCGACCATTAGAATAGTATGGTATCCACTGTTTGACCTCACCCGATTCTTAGGTGGTCAGTAAGGGGCGTGCATTAGTGTACCAGTGTGCCTTACCCTCCTTGTCCTTAATGCAGAGGTAGGCATAGTTGGCTCTTCTACGACTTCTGGACTTCAACTCCCAGAATTCCTGAACCAATCATGCTAGCTCAGGAATACTGGGAGTTGAAGTCCACAAGTCGTAGAAGAGCCAACTTTGCCTACCCGTCTTAACGTTTCCCTCTTATCAGTACCAAACTCATGTATACAAACAACGTTATATCTATGTATATTACCAATACGAACTTGACTAACTAACTAACTAAATAAGTAAATAAAATAAATAGTTAGCTATTTGCATGCCTAGCTGGCATTGGTAGTCATCAATACTCCTGTTGCTTCACATCCAGCTTTTCTTCTGGTACTTAGTTCTATATTTATAATTATATACTACAGTAGATATAATCGCCTCACAGTGACAATCAGTGACAGACATGATTGTGACAGATGATAGATGTATTGTTTTGATTCCAGGAGTACAATATATATTCCAATCCAAAGTAGCACTTAGTTGCTATTTTCAATGTATTTGTTCAGCCCAAACTAACAGGAGAGGCTCTTCTGAACAGATCCCCCCCCTTTTTTTCTTTAGCCACAAACAAGGAGAATGAGTTCTAGCTCTGCCTTAGACATGAAAGCTGGCTGAGTGACTTTGGGCCAGTCACTGTTTCACAGCCCAACCCATCTCACATGGCTGTTGTTGTGGGGAAAATAGGTGGAAGGAGTATTTGCATGATAAAAATATAATAATAACAACCAGAATACCCCTTTCCCCTCAAAGTAGACCAATTTATACCCACATGCAGCATTCTGGATGACAGGTCAATAGGTGATTGACCTACTGTATATAGCTGCATTCTTTGCTTTCTCATCCTTTCCAATTTTTCTCATTTTTGCGTATTGAAAGTGAAGGACAATGCTCCAACAGGTGTCTCTCTGCCAAAAGTGAATTTATAAAAAGAAATGAATTTATCATGAGAATGAATTTATAATAAGAAAAATCATTATGAACGATATTGTCAGGTCCGATATATTTCTATTGGGACACTGGCTGGGGAGGATTGGAGGGATCTCTATATGAAGTTTCTGTTTCTGTTTCCTGCATTGCTGTACTGTGGGAGAGGTTTTGCTTGCATTGCTTTAAATTGCTATTTTTTAAAGTGGAAAGTTTTAGTTCCTGCCAATAAAAGCTCCTTTTGGAACAACTCCAGTTTCAAGAGTTCTTCTTTCTTGTGAAGATTTGGAGAGGCAAGACCTTACATTAGATAGAAATTGAAAACTGGTTAACCTGGAGAGGTAACAGCCCTGGTGTAGGGACTCCATGTGCACTCCATGTCTGCCTAGGACAGCAACCATGAAGAGGGAGAAACACGCCCCCAGACCAAAGCAGAGGAGGCCCTCAATGCCTGGATTGAGAACATTGCTTCAAGCACCACTGCTAAGCTGAGGAGGTCCATCAGCATTGGGAAGAAGGAAGGCTGGGGTGGCAAGGCCAAAGATGTCACTCTCACCCTCTGTAGGAGCCACCAACATAGTGGAAGCAGGAGACGGAAGGCCTCTACTTTGACAATGAACTGGAAGAAGCCCCAGACCAGTCCAACCACCTCCTGAAGGAAGCCATGAACCTCATGACAGAGGCGATCCATGGCATGCGGATCCAGGCCAATGTTCCCTCTAATTTCCCCCCCGGTGTGGGTGGAAAAGTATAATGTCTGAGCGGCACATTTTCATGCCTGGGCGTGGATCAGTTAGAAACAAAAGGGGGTCACGTGACCTCAGGACACACAGCAACGATCATAAATATGAAACGGCAGCCAAGTTTTGATCCTGCGATCATTGGGCTGCTCCGAAGGTCCTAAGTGTGAAAAGGGGGCATAAGTCACTTTTTTCAGGACCGTTGCAACTTTGAATGGTCAGTAAATGAACCATTGTAAGTCTAGGACAACCTGCCTTCCCCCCTAGATGTTTTCTAGCTTCAAAATGGACTCCTGATCTGCTTCTAAAAGAGTGCACTGGTCAGACAGATAATCCTCGACTTCTGTTCTGACCCCAATGGAGGCCAACATTTCTATCTCCTGAGTAAGACGGTTATTAAGTGAGTTCTGCCTCACTTTACCACCTTTCTTGCCACAGTCATTAAGTGAATCCCTGCAGTTGCTTGTCAGAAGATCCCAAAAGATGTTCACATAACCCTGGGACATTGCCACCATCATAACAACGTTGTCAAGTGTCCAAAGTTTGATCCAATAACTCCTTTATTTTTCTAACAAAGTCCTTCCTCTCTAGAAGGAAAAAAAGAAAAAATAAAATGGAAAAGTGGATTAAAAGGGGATACAAAAAAATAAAAAAGAAAGGGGTTTGGTTCAAAGTTCTGCTCAGATTAAATAAATTGGAGTTTGAGAAGGGTTGATTAAGCTTGGAGTATTGTTTTGTTTGCTCTTCTTAAACTTTAATTATTATTTTTATTTAGATATATGAATTTAGGACTTGCTGATCTGTTTTAATAAAGTTAGAAGTATTGATTATAATAAGGTATGTAGTAGATGATACTGATTTGGATTACAGTGATCCCTCGAGTTTCGCGATCTCGAGCTTCGCGAAACGCTATATCGCGATTTTTTTAAAAAATTAATTTAAAAAAAACACCACTTCCGCGTTTGGCTTCGGGAGTCAGCTGGGAAGTGGCGCGGCTGTTTTAAAAGGTCGCAGCCCGGGTTCGGGGGGGTGCTGCAAAGCCCCCCAGGCCGGCTGCGACCCTTTAAAACAGCCGTGCCGCTTCCCAGCTGAGTCCTAAAGCCAAACGCCAAAGGCGAACTTCCGCGTTTGGCTTCAGGACTCAGCTGGGAAGCGGCGCGGCTGTTTTAAAAGGTCGCAGCCGGCCTGGGGGGCTTCCCAGCACCCCCCCGAACCCCCAACCTGGGTCTTCCCGGCCGCCCACGCAAAGGGGAAACCCCGGCTCCTCGCTGATGCCCGCCGCTCGCCCGCCTGCCAGCAAGAGGGGGAAGACCCAGGGAAGGTTCCTTTGGCCGCCCAGCAGCTGATCTGCTCGGTAGCGCAGCAGCAGCGAGGAGCCGAATCGGGGTTTCCCCTTTGCGTGGGCGGCGGGGAACGCAAACTCCACCATCTACGCATGCGCGGCCATAGAAAGAAAAGGGCGTGCATGCGCAGATGGTGTTTTTACTTCCGCAACCCTACATCGCGAAAAATCGATTATCGCGAGGGGTCTTGGAACGGAACCTTCGCGATAATAGAGGGATCACTGTAATGCATAAATGGAATTGAATTTAGAATTGTTGGGGAGATTAATGATATTAATGATGTTTATTTGAAAATAGAGAATATTTAGATTCCCCCCACCCTTTTTTGTTTTTTCAAATTGACTGAAATTTAAGATTAATAATTAAGTAAGAAATGTAGATAAGTATTAATTGGCTAAATGTTAGATGGGTTGAAATAATTTTTAAATTTGGGATTAGGTAAATGCGCTATTTGGGGGGGAAGAAGTCTGAAATTCATATATGTTTATGTTTTGTTTTTAATTTTCTTTTGTTAACATCTGATTGGCTATACAAGGTTTTCTTGGTTTATAGAAAAATGTATAAAGAAAGAAGGAAACACTTTGACATAATGGTTAATAAGTTAGAAATATAATTGGTGTACTTTTTGAAGGAATATTAAGGAAGGAATTTAATCAAAAGAAAAATATGTAACTGGATGACAAAGTTAAAAAAAAAACCTTTTGCAACTTTTTTGATGATTGATATTAGTTACTAACAAAATACCGCATTTTATTCATGGAAAATTCGATGGTACACTGTATTGTTTGAATGTATGTTGAGAGAAAATTTTAAAAAAATTTACCCCGCCCCCCAAAAAAGTCCTTCCGTTCTCCATCCCTCCATTCATTCATTCTTCCTCCTTCCTTCCTTCTTTGTTCTCTTCATTTCTCCTTCCTTCCCTCTTTCCTTCCTTGTTCCCTCCATTTTTCTTTCCTTCCTTCCTTCCTTTTTTGTTCCCTCCATTCCTCCTTCCTTCCTCTCCACTTCTCTCTTTCCCTCCCTCCCTTTCCCTTTTCTTTCTTTCTCTCTCTTTTTTCCCTTTATTCCCTCTCTTTCATTCTTTCCCTCCAGGTCTCTCTCATTTCTGTGTATTTCTCTCTCTTCCCACCCTTCTCTCTCTCTCATTTGTTTCTCGTCCCTTTTTGCTCTCATTTCTTTCACCTTCATTTCTGTTTTTCCTCTCTCTTTCCTCTCCCTTTTTCTTTTTCTCATCGTAATTCAGAAGCAAGGGCTGCAAGACCCGTAGGGAGGTGTGGGAAGAGGCAGGCTCTCTTCCAGTGTGGGATGCGGCTGCGGTGGTAGTGACAGAGCCCGGCAGGCAAAGGAAGAGGAGAAGGAAGAAAGGCGACCTCACAGAGGGGAGCCGAGGAGGAGCAATCCGTGCTTTTGTAAGTTTTACCAGCTGGATGGTCAATCGCCATCCAGCAGGGAAAGATTGACCATCCAGCAGGGAAAGCTTATGAAAGCGCGGATTGCTCCTCCTCGGCTATCCTCTGTGAGGTTGCCTTTTTTCCTCCTCCTCCTTTCTGCTGGAGGGCAATTGACCGGTGCCGAAAGGAGGATGGCGGAGGGGGCCAGCCCCTCCCCGAAGAAAATGGCTCTTTGCCTGCTGGAGATGCGGACTCTGCCGCTGCTGATCTAGAAGCTGGAGAAGGCCGGCAGCAGAATGGGGGAGCTCGTGCGTGCCATTCAGCGGAGAAAAGTCTTTGCTGCTCCCCTCCCCAACTCTGTCTACCATGGATGGTTATGGATCTGCTCTGGAATTGGAAACTGCTGCACGGAGGTCTCAAACCTCCTGCGCTATAGCGCACAGCACAGCTTAGGGGGAACATTGATCCAGGCCACTCCAGCTTGCGCTGCAGGCTAGTAGGAGCGCAAAAGGAGGCTACCAATGATGAAGGAGATTCCCAACCCCAGAGGTATTTACTGAAATCATGGTGGGCGTCCCCAGAGTATACCCCTCCCCATAGCTGTACAGACTGTGCTATCGAGATTTTAACGGGCCAAACTACCTAAGCTGAAATTTTACACTATGGGAACTGGATGAACTGTGGCAAGCTTCAAGCGTGGGTTCATTGAACCTCCAAGACCCCCAGTCCTGTTCTGGGAAATGGACAGCTCGTTATGCTTGTATGTAGAGGTGAAATACTACCAGTTCACCTGAACCAGGAGTAAAAATATGCTACCAATTTGGGTGGACCAATATATGTGATGATTAGCTGTGCAATGATCAGCCGTGTCACGCAACATAGATTAGCTAGAAAGCAGGATTTTCTGCTTTCTTGCTAATCTAAATCACACAGCACAGCTGATCTCCCCCTCGCTGTTCTGCTTACTTTTGCAGATTCTGATGGCTTCAAAATGCTTTTTCGGTGCTGCATGGTACTGCCTGCGGTGTGTGTAAGCATGCAATGTGAACCGGTAAAAGACTTCAGAGGATTTCACCCCTGCTTATGTGTGGATTATAGAAATTTAAATGCTATGTGTAAAGAAAATCTCTAACTCCCATTTGTGTGTGTGTGGGGGGGGGGGGCTCATTTAAAAATGAAATAGAAAGCTATGTAACAAGCTGCTCTATTTGTGCAGGCAGTGGACACCCCCCCTTTACTGCGGCTGGTGACCGACCCTTCAGCACCATGGAGAGAGATCTTCATGGGTTTCATGGTAGAATTGCCTCAGAGTTATGGAAACGCAGTGATCTGGGTTGTCACAGACCTTTTCTCAAAGCAGGTTCACTTCATCCCATGCCAGAAGATCCCTATGGTTAAACAGTTTTTGATCCACGTATTATTTTTGACAGAGGGGTCCAATTCACATCCAACTTCTGGAAAGCCTTTTTAGACCTACTCGGAACTGAATAAGGACTTAGTTCTAGTCATCATCCACAAACAAATGGGGCCATAGAATGAACAAACGAATTCAGTTCTGAAACAGTATGTGTATTGTTTTATTAACTATCAGCAGGACAATTGGACTGAGCTATTGCCTTTTGCAGAAGTGGGCTATAATAATGCAGCCCACGCTATCACAGGTTTTACCCCATTCAGAGTGGATACAAAGCAAGGATTTAATGCTATGCTTGAGTTACCCTCACATGAACCAGAAATCCCTTCATTGAAACAATGGATCAGTCATCTGCAAACTAATTGGCTGGTAGTCCACAAAGCCTTGGATGAAGCCAGGGCTGCTTGTAAAGCACAAGCAGATAAGAAACAAATAGAACCTAGGCCTTATAAAAAGGAGACAAAGTTGCCTTTTCCACCAAGTTTCTAACTCTTTGTTTTCTTTCAGGTGGACTTCCCGTTTTTCTACAATTTAGCAATTAAGGTTCCAGGAAAAGTAATAAAATGTCTCTTGTTACAGAACATGTGTATTTGCAGAGGAATAAATTTACAGAAATATGGATTCTCCACCAAATAAACTTCCCCTGTGGATGACAGAACCAAACAATGAAGATATTGTAGATGACAAAAAGGTAGAACATTGGAATATATGCTTGGCTCTTATTATAACTTAAAGCATAGAAAAAGACAAGTCTTCTAGGCAAATTTCCAATTGGCATGGACATTTTTAGAACTGCTAATTTAGTTCCTTGTAGTTCTATTGATTTTAGCTTGATGACATTAAACAGAAATACTTGATGCTGTATTTTCAAGGTGTAAGAATATCCAAAATTATATCCAATTATGATTGGGTTACTAATTTTTGTAGGGATGTTTTAAACATTATGTACAGTGGTACCTCAAGATACGAACCCCTCGTCTTACGAACAACTCGTGATACGAACCCGGGGTTCAGAAAAATTTTGCCTCTTCTTACGAACTTTTTTCGAGTTACGAACCGGCGTTCGGAGACTGCTGGGAAGCCGCACGGCTGTTTTAAAAGGTAACAGCCGGGTGGCGGGGCTTCCCAGAAGCCTCCCGAACGCCGGTTCGTAACTCGAACAAAGTTCGTAAGAAGAGGCAAAATTTTGCTGAACCCCGGGTTCGGGGTTCGGGGGGGTGCTGGCAAGCCCCCCAGGCCGGCTGCGACCTTTTAAAACACCCGCGCCGCTTCGCAGCTGTCTCCCGAAGCCGAACGCGGAAGTTCGGCTTTAGCGTTCGGCTTCAGGAGACAGCTGGGAAGCGGCGCGGGGTTTTTAAAAGGTCGCAGCCGGCCTGGGGGGCTTGCCAGCACCCCCCCGAATCCCGAACTTTTGCCGAACTTCTGGGTTCGGGGTTCGGGGGGGTGCTGGCAAGCCCCCCAGGCCGGCTGCAACCTTTTAAAACACCCGCGCCGCTTCCCAGCTGTCTCCTGAAGCCGAACGCGGAAATTCGGCTTTGCCGTTCGGCTTCAGGAGACAGATGGGAAGCGGCGCGGCTCTTTTAAAAGGTCGCAGCCGGCCTGGGGGGCTTCCCAGCACCCCCCGAACCCCGAATCCGGGTTCAGGGGGGTGCTGGGAAGCCCCCCAGGCCGGCTGTCACCTTTTAAAACAGCCGTGCGGCTTCCAGCAGTCGCCGAAAGCCGTTTTTTTGCGGGGGTTTTTTTGGTTGCACGGATTAATTGACTTTACATTGTTTCCTATGGGAAACAATGTTTCGTCTTACGAACCTTTCGTCTTACGAACCTCCTCCTTGCACCAATTAAGTTCGTATCATGAGGTATTACTGTATTCGGATTTATTTTTAAACTGTCCTTAATAAGGGCATTTGATCAAGTAATTTCATTTTTAGCCAAGATAGTTTTTATTAGCCATATTTTAACAGTGTCCTTCAGTTTCTAATAAATATGGCAGTTGAGAAATAAGTTTCTCTTGGTGGAATGTGTGCGTGTCCATTCTTTTTGTTAAACTCCTAATCTGTGTAAACAGTATCCAAAATACAAATATGCTTTAAATATAAATTTTGTATCTTTTTTTCTATATTAAAATTGCTCTCAAATCAATTCTCACTTGGCTACCAGTAATTTAACAATCAATTTGGTATTTTTCTACTAAATTGGAAAGGACTAATATATTATGATGTATAATAATACTAGGAAGTCAATACATAGTGTTCAAATTATAAACCAAGTTGTCTTTCACACTTTTATGAAGCAGAAGAATTCATTCCAATCAAGTGTCCTGGAAGATAACCTTCCATTCTTAGAATACAATGGCTCCATCATCTACAGCTATAATGCTAATGATTGTTCCTTGCTCTCCGAAGATATTCTGTAAGATAATGAAAACTTGCATTTTTCCTTTTTTTGCTGTAATCTTCCAAAACAATGTACTGTATATATCAGTTGTTTCTACAGTATATGTGTGTTTTCATTTGATTATAATTATTACTATTCATAGCATTTTCATAGTAATCAGTCCATTTATATTATTTATATCTATTTATGTTCTCAGGATTTTATTGTCAACCAGGTTTATAATAAAAGATTGGAATGAGAAGTAAACTTTGTAATTTGTCAATAGGATGGAGTGAACAGTATATTGTTTATCCTGCATAGTCCAAGCAAAACATATAGCTATAAATACAATTTTGACTAACAATAATCTGTGATTATGGTTAATTATTTATTTATTAAACAAATTTATATGGCTGCCTAACTCACATTGATTCTAGGCAGCTTATACAAATTAAAACCCACAGACAGAAACCCAGAAACTTCCATCCCACACTCTCCTGGAATCAACACGATCCCACTAGATGTATTTCTCTGATAGATGGGACCTACAACATACCCTGCTTTCCCCCCTTTGGTGGTAGATGTAACAAAAAGAGGCAGTTCTTCAAATATTTGTTGCTAAGGTTGTCTGTACTGACAACCTTTGAATAGCATGCTAAACCTAATCACAAAATGAGTTATATATTAGACTTATATAGTTCCCCGTGGTGCTTTTCCTCACTCTCTGGGCAGTTTAGAATGCCAGCACATTACCCTCAAACAATCTGGATTCTCATTTTACCAACCTTGGAAGGATGAAAGGCAGAGTCAGCTCTGAGTACTATCAAGATCAAACTCCAGGCTGGTGCACTGGTGCCCCAAGTATTGCATGGATTAGATCAAATTGTTAAATTAATCTTGCAGCCCAAGATTATGCCAGTTTATTTAAAATGAAATCATATTGTCTATATTCATACACTTTGACAGGACTGTTTGTTAAAAAAAACCTTTACAATTTACAAAATCTTGGCCAAATTTAGTAGATTTGTTCTTAAATGTGGTTGTAAGGTCTCCAACAACGTGGCTTGTTTGATATTCCATATGACCCGGGCCAGAATACTATATCAAGGTTGTTTTGTTTAATTGTACTTTATTTGAAGCTAGATTTCATAAAATAAACCATATTTTACTATCAAAGTACAATTTGAAAACATAGTTTGATGTTAGTTTATACATTTTGTCTTATTTTCACCAGGACTTATTGTTTCCTAATATGGAATTCTAGTTCATTCCTATTTAGTTTTTATAAACCATTCTACAGAGAGTAATTCTATAGCAGTTTTTAAAAAAATTCCTAGATTTCTTTTTTTCAGAAATTCTTAATTCATTTCAACCATGAACTTTTTTCTATACCCAGCTTTTCCCTAAATATAAAGCAGAGGTGAGAATTTTTTCTAAATGCATAAAATAAATTCCAAATCATATACCCCTCCTGACAGCAAATTTAAGATATTCAATTGATAAAAGAGATTTAAAATAAAGGAGAAGGGATGGTCAGATACTCATGCATATACATAACTTCCTGCATAAAAATTGTAACAACCTCCCCAAATCCCACAAACAACATATATGTGCTAGTATAGGCGAGGTGTGTCCAACCTTTCAGCTTGCTTGGGCCACAGTGAGCGAAGAGGAATTGTCTTGGGCCACACGTAAAAGATGTGTGTGTGTGTGTGTGTGTGTGTGTGTATGCATGTATAAATAATATTAAAAGTTTACAATCTTGTGAAGCCACATTACTTGCTATATCTGCATGTGGGCTGATATGTAATCACTAGAGCTTCATATTTCTATTTATTGCTCTTTAATAATTTCTGATGTATTCTGGGTGGTATACCTGTAAAAATTATTATTTGTAAATTGGAATCCAGCCTTGATCACATGTATTTTCCTTTCCCTTGTTTTACTCTCTAGTCCCTCTTTCCTTTATTTTTCTTAATCTTGATTATTTCATCAGTGTTAATTGAAGGTGATAATGTAATTTTAAATGATAGAGGAAGAAAAGAAAGAGGGAGAGGGAACATTTTTTGTTCAAAAGGAGAGATAGAAAGGGAATGTATGTTCTTGTATTTAGTTTCTCATTTGACAATGATGGTTTGTAAGAAGCCATTCTTTTGTCTCAATTATGTATTACTATGACTCAGATACCTTTATATCTTTCAGCATTTCTTTGCCTGTTGGAGCTGTGTTAGGATTTGACATTGAATGGCCAGCCATTTATGCTAAAGGGAAGGAAGGAAAAGTTGCCTTAATCCAGTTATGCGAGTCTGAAACCAAGTGCTACTTATTTCACATCTCTTCTATGACAGGTCAGTAGTATTCTATTTGATCTCTAAGCATGATCAATATTAGGATTCCCTTTTGCATAAATTCTCAGTTAATTTGCTTTTGTTGTCAAACATTTATTTTATAATGGCTCAGGAGTCCCTATGCTCAGTCACTCAAGTCCTGGTTATCTCACTGCAATATGCTATATATGGGGGCTACACTTGAAGAGTTATTATGTTCTGTTCAGCATGAAAAAAAAAGCTTTTTCAAACTCTACAACTGATTTAGAGTGCGGCGGCATGGGAAGTCTTGGGGGCCCCTAGAGTAGCCCATATTGATTGCCAGTTTGCTTCTATGTGTAACTCAGGGTTTTAGTTATCATCTTTAAAGCCCTGCATGGGGTAGATCCATATTACTCGAGGAACTGTCTCACCACAATGGGGCTGGCCCACTCTGTTTGTGCCAGCTGAGCAGGCATGCTGTGGACCCTATTGGTCAAGAAATTCCAGCTGGCAAGATCTAGGAGAAAAGCCTTCCCTGCCGTTGCTCCTGCCCTTTGGAAAATCTCGCCTTCTAGGGTGAGATCCTCTCCCACTCTCTTGACCTTCCTTAAGGGTCTGAAGAACTGGCTCTGCCAGATGGCTTGGCATCCCAGTGGGGGAATTTCACACTGGAGATGGTTGGCAAACCAAAAGAAATATCCCACCTTCCCTCCTGTGCATCCTGCTCCATCCCTCTCCATATTTTAATTATAATTAGTATTTTTCAGTAATGAAATCTAATTTTTATGCCACTGGTTTCGGCTTGGTGGGCATGACTGGGTGGGTGTCATGTGACTAGGTGGATGTGGCCAACTTAAAAAAAAATTTTTTTAAAGCATTTTTAACTTATGGCCTTCTGAAAAACAGGACACCCACCCCTCCCCCAGGGCAGATTGGAGCTTGGAATCCCTGAACTTTCAGCCTTTGCCAGGGACAGGACAGGACAAGGAAAAACCAAGAAAATCCAGTTGCACGTTCAGCTGTTTTCTGCTTTCTCTATATAGGAACATTGCCCCGTGGTGTTTGAAAAAAAGTATGGAGTTTGATACCCCAATTGAATCCCTTAGGGACAGATGAGGTAGCCTAAGTACAGTAATGCTAAAGAAACCTAGAAGAAGCTTTTAGCATGCCAGACTACAAATATAGCCTACTCAAGGTTTCTGCCATTACCACCACTTGAACCTGGAAGGCTTCTAGGGCATAGGAAAATTGTGGAGAGAAATCTGACTTTGGAATTCATTTTATAGTAAGAATTATCCTGCCTTGGTTTTATTTAATTTTAGAATTCAACAGATGTGGTGGCTAGTTGTATGCCCATTATGCTTGAAAATAGTTTTACTATTGTGCCTGTTTCCCATCACATTTTACTACTTTTCCTGAACAAGAAAATTATGAGGGCAAGCCCAGGCCTAACTACCAATTATTCAGCACCTGAATAAATACTGAATGAGTAGTTGTTTACAAGCATCACATGTGTACCTAAATAAAGAAGAAGAGAAAGCAGATTCCAGAGAGTAAGAGTGAGTTAGGCTATAAAGGTCTGAGTGCTAGGATTGATATAAAATTACCCTAGAAGTTGTAAGGTTCTCCCATTTTGGTTCTAAATCACTAAGCAGTCTTTTATTATATGGAGTAGGTCCAGATTCATTATATAAATAATTTTTGTGCTCATATTTTATCCCCTTCAGGTTTTCCTGCGGGACTGAAAAGATTGCTTGAAGACAACAGTATTAGAAAAGCTGGAGTTGGTATTAAAGGGGATAAATGGAAGCTGATGCGAGATTTTGAAATCAAACTGGAGAATCTTGTAGATTTGGGTGACCTTGCTAATGAAAAGGTAATTAGAAGAATAGAAATAGAAATAGAATAATTGGTCAAGCGTGATTGTACGCATAAGGAATTTCTCTCAAGCGCATAAGCTCTCAGTGTACATACAAATAACATAGATATTCACAAGATCATAAAATAACCTATAGGAGAAAGTAGTAGTAAAAATGAGCAGGATAATTGTAATACAGCCCTATTTTATGGATATGTATCCATAGACAGTGCTGTGGGAATTAGGTGTTCAGCAGAATGGTGGCAGAGAAGAAAAAGCTATCTCTGTGTCTAGTTGCTTGGCAGCCTTAACCCTAACCCTATAGTAGCATCCAAGGAGAGGAGTCCAAATAGTCCAGAAAATTGTCCAGAATGTGAGGGGTCGGTCGATATTTTCTCAACCCTCTTTCTGACTCGTGTGATATACAGGTCCACAATGAAAGGCAAGTTTGCAGTTGTTTTTTCTGTGGTTCTAACTATTGAAGTTTATAACCTGTCCTGTTTGGATATTCTTTGTTGTGCTATTTTTAATAATGGTTTTAAATGCTAAATATCCATTTCAAATCTTGGGAGATTACAGATCCAGGAATCTGAATGTCTGGATTCTAGAAACTTGAATATGGGGTGAATGCAAAATAGTCAGTTGCAGAAGACAACAAATTTTTGTTAATCAGAAAAAATACAGTGCAAAATGGTAGCAGTATTAGAGAATAGGGAACTAAATATTCTATAATGAGATTCCCTGGATTTACTCTGGTATACAACATTGATTAACTTTCAAACTGAATATTGCGTTCTTTCTTTTTTATTTCTGTAATATGTTTTATGAGTTTTGAATGGTAAGATAATTTGAATTTGTACTAACTGTATTGTATGTTCTACCAAATTAAATGGCCATTATCTCAAAAAAGATGTGCTAGGTTAGGTTCTCAGCATGGTTGTTTTTTGAAAGTTACACTTACCTGTTAACTAATTCAGAGGCATGTCACATGTTGATGGATCTTTGTTTGGTACTGCTAGTGGAATTCTTGGTGCCAATCATATTATGGAAGCTGTTACTATAACCATTTAGCAGGGGAAAAAATGGCTTAAAGACTTATTGTGTGTTCTGAATATAAACTTATATTTACCAATAAAATGGTCTTATTTTGCAGCTCCGAGCCGAGTCTCCGGAGAGGGGTGGCATACAAATCAATTAAATTAAATTAAATTAAATTAAATTAAATTAAATTAAATTAAATTAAATTAAATTAAATTAAATTAAATTAAATTAAATTAAATTAAATATTAAATTAAATATTAAATTAAATATTAAATATTAAATTAAATATTAAATTAAATTAAATTTGTTAGAAATGGGTCAGTATTGCTATGTTTCAGAAGTACTTTATGCTTTCCTGTTGCAATCTCATTTTTAGCTAAAATGTAAGGAGATATGGAGTTTAAATGGCCTTGTCAAACACCTATTCCACAAACAGCTTGTGAAAGACAAATCGGTCCGCTGTGGTAACTGGGAATGCTTTCCATTAACTGAGGAGCAAAAGGTGTATGCAGCTACAGATGCATATGTATGTACAAATCAGCTTGCATTTTTCTAAGTTATATTAAATTGGAAAACCTTGCTTTGGCCTATTTACTTGATTACATCACAGTGTTATAAACTTAGATACGAAAAAGACCTCTGATAGTCTGTATAATCTGCTTAGTTTTCCATATGTATTATGCAAATAGTTGCAGAATCTGTCTAAACCAGTAAATGTATAGTTAAGCAAATGGTTTAAGGTCCAGGCTTGCTTATTTTGGATCAAATGCAATAGAGTTGGGGGTTTAATTATAACACATGAATGAAGGTTGACTGATATAAGCAATGGCTAATTTAATTTCTATTAGACAAAATGCCACTGTTTGTAGTTTTCTAAGTTTAAAATCTTATTTCGTTTTTTTTGTTCTTTATTTCAAATTCTTTAAATTTTTATGATTAAAATTTTCTTTCATTCAAGATTGAAGGCAGACTTGTCTCATGTTGTCAAAGTTGTTGCTCCAAAGTCAAAGTTGTTACTCTAATATTTTAGGAGTAGTTAATGAGCAATTTCCAGAACTGTTTAGAAAGTGAGGTTTGTCTTTTAAAAGTCTTTGCCATGGTTCCAGGCAAGATGGATAGTCTTGTCATCTTCTGGTGTCACCTCCTTAAATCTATGAGGAGCAGCCATCCCCAGGGCATATAGGTGATCTCCCATCCTCTTCTTATCCAGAGAGGTTCCAAGGAACTGGTCTATTTACTAGTTCCTTGGTCTCTCCAGTGGTTAATGGCTCTGCTTTTGCAGAGATATCTCCAATTTGCCATGCCTTTCCTAGAAAGCCCACGTTTGTGCCATTTTATACTAATTCTCTACTGTATAAAGGTACTTACTTTTTTCTGTGTTTAACTTTGAGGATGTGTTCTCCTCCTTGTAAATAATCAGGATTGATGACCTCAGATTCCCCAATTTGGTACACTGCTGAAGTGTTGGGACTATAGCTACTAGATTTCAGCCATTTTTATTGGAAATTTGGGAACTAAGGTCATAGCATATCTGAGATTAGAAAATATTGCTTTTAAATGTTTTAAGTTGAAAGGAAGATGTTCTTATTACCTCCACATTAACAACTATTCTTTTTCTTCTCTTGTTTTTATAGGTGGGCTTCCTTATTTACCAAAACCTAATAAATTTGAGTAAGGATAAGCAGATGCATATTTGTTTAAAAACAGGTGAGCTAAATCAGGGAACAGCAACTTTTTCATACAGGAGGCACAATTGCATAATACCATGGACGTGGATGCATACACACATGTACACAGGGGTGGGGTTCAGCTGGTTCAGGCCAGTTTGGGGAAACTGGATGCTAATTTTGATTTGATAACAACAACAACAACCATAACCCTTCATCCTATCATGAATTGATTCAGATGAAAATAAACTTGATTTTTTGTAAATTAAAATATGTCAAAAGTGTTACAGGCATATGAGAATGCATACATTTTTCAAGACACAATTCTCTTTTGACTTTGGGACCACATTCATTTTTAAATTTGAGTTCAGTGGATATCATAGTGTTTTGCATCTTTTTTTATGTGATCCTGGCTAACTGGTTTTTTTGAATAATGCAGTAATCCATCATAGAGGTAATAATGACTATTTTTTTGGTGGGGTGTCTTCCATTCAATGGTATCCAATTCTTTCAGACTGCCTGGACAAATCCCTGCAGTTTTCTTGGCAAGGTTTTGTAGATGTAATTTGCCATTGCTTTCTTCTTAGACCTGAGAAAAAGTGTCTAGCCAAAGGTCAGCCAACTGGCTTCTAGCTTGATGCCTTAACCACAACATCAAACTGGTTCTCATGACTGTACTAATTGGTAAACAGAGCAGATGTTGGTAAATAGAGTTCAAAGGTAATTCATATCTGCAGAAAACCTAATAGAAATCCCTTCCTAAAAATCCAAAGGTTGTATAATCCCATTTAACAATCCATTAATTAACTTGAATTTAGGGAGCCAGATCAAAATTTAAAGACAAGTGGACTGATTTAATTCCTTAATTATAAGTGCCTTTTCAATATTTAAAACCCAGATGAATTAATAGTTAATAAAATGTTCTGCCCTTTTTTTAAGCAGGTGGAATGTTGCTGCCAAGTGAAATTAAAAATGAATTGACATCTTTGTCCAAGGTGGTGCTGGATTTGGCTAATTGTGTTCCTGCTACTTTTCACCAATCTACACATATTCAAAGGTTAGATACTGTTTATTTTAATATATCGTTTCAATAGATTCAAATATAGATTCAAATATATTTCAAAAATAGATTCAAAAATAGATTCAAATATATTCAAATATTCAATGAATGTGAATATTTAATTCAGTAGATTCTTGCAGTGGGTATAACTGAAAGAATGGTGTACATTTTCCATGTTTTTAGTGACTCTTGTTTGGACAGGAACTTTACTTGGGGTTGGAGCTTTGAATATGTTGAGACTCCATCTCTTGATTTTACTGTTAAATTGGATAATTTCTTTGTCTGCTGTATATCTTATTTGTACTGCTTTTATTGTTTTGAAACATTTTACAGTATTCTTTTAGAATTGTAAGCCACCCAAAGTTATAGAAATAATAAATAAATGTATAAACCTTGTTTCATACTATATTTTATTGTACTTCCAGCCACCCGATTCTCATAATAATAATAATAATAATAATAATAATAATAATAATAATAATAATAATAATAATTTAGATTTGGACTCGGAGTGGCTCACAACAACAAATCTAATATTAAAAAACAATTTAAAACCCTCATTATAAAAAGAAAAACAATCGCACAACCTAACAACCCATACATAAAACCATAGTAGCTAGGGGTATATTAATTTCCGCATGCCTGGTGACGTAGGTCTTCAGAAGCTTTCGAAAGGCAAGGAGAGTGGGGGCAGTTCTAATCTCTGGGGGGAGTTGATTCCAGAGGGCCGGGGCCGCCAGAGAGAAGGCTCTTCCCCTGAGTCCCGCCAGACGACATTGTTTAGTTGACGGGATCCAGAGAAGGCCAACTCTGTGGGACCTAATCTGTTGCTGGGATTCGTGCAGCAGAAGGCGGTCCCAAAGATATTCTGGTCCGATGCCATGTAGGGCTTTACATGGTTATGACCTACACTTTGAATTGTGACCAGAAACTGATCGGCAGCCAGTGCAGCCCGCAGAATGTTGATGAAACATGGGCATATCTGGGAAAGCCCATGATTGCTCTCGTGGCCACATTCTGCACTATCTGAAGTTTCCAAACAATTTCAAAGGTAGACCCATGTAGAGAGCATTACAGTAGTCGAACCTCAAGGTGATGAGGGCATGAGTGACTGTGAGCAGTGACTCTCAGTCCAAATAGGGCCGCAACTGGTGCACCAGGTGAACCTGGGCAACCCCCCCCCTTGCCACAGCTTAAAGATATTTCTCTAATGTGAGCTGTGGATCGAGGAGGACGCCCAAGTTGCGAACCCTCTCTGAGGGGGTCAATAATTCCCCCCCCAGGGTTATGGACGGACAGATGGAATTGTCCTTGGGAGGCAGAACCCACAGCCACTCCGTCTTGTCAGGGTTGAGCTTGAGCCTGTTGACACCCATCCAGACCCCAACAGCTTCCAGGAACCGGCACATCACTTCCACTGCTTTGCTGACTGGACATGGGGTGGATATGTAAAGCTGGGTATCATCAGCATACTGATGATACCTCACCCCATGCCCTTGGATGATCTCACCCAGCGGTTTTATGTAGATATTAAATAGCAGGGGGGAGAGGATCGACCCCTGAGGCACCCCACAAGGGAGAGACGTAGAGGTTGACCTCTGACCCCCCACTAACACCGACTGCGACCAACCGGAGAGGTAGGAGGAGAACCACTGAAGAACAGTGCCTCCCACTCCCAACTCCTCCAGCCGGCGCAGAAGGAAACTATGGTCGATGGTATTGAAAGCCACTGAGAGGTCAAGAAGTACCAAGACAGAGGATAAACCCCTGTGCCGGGTCCGCCAGAGATCATCCATCCGTGTGACCAAAGCAGTTTCCGTGCTGTAGCCAGGCCTGAACCCTGACTGTTGAGGGCCTAGATAATTGGCTGCTTCCAAGGACCACTGGAGCTGGAGCGACACCATCTTCTCGAAGGTTGGAGACTGGACAATAGTTGTTAAGTACGGCTGGGTCCTTAACTCCTAGACCCCAGTTTGTACTCTCTTACAATTAGTGGAAACTTGTGGACAGAGCGTGAATGGGAACAGTGGTATTTATTTGAGGGAATTAGTCAGTTTGTGAAGATTTGGTGCATTTGCTTGCTTTCTGATTTGAGGTTACAACAGAAACCAGCAAAGTAAACAAGAATAGGAGTTTAGTGTGATCTCCTGCTTTAAAGACTAAGATTGAGATGAGTGAAGTAATAGTATGAACTCTTGACTTTCAGTGAGCAAGTCCATTCTGTTGAACCAAAGTGACTGAGTGGGAGATGATTGCAGATCCATAAAGGTTTTCACCAAATCATCTGGGATAAAACAATTTGAATTATTGTTTCAAACTGATGAATAGACAAACAAATAATTGATGTTCAGCTTAAGCAAGAACGAAATGGTGCATATTGTTCTGTCCCAATGATGAGCCCTGCAAGAAATAGGTCCACACACATGGAGTTTACAAATTTTAAGCATATAATTCTAATAGAGTGGTACCTGTACTTACGAACTTAATTCGTTCCGTGACCAGGTTCTTAAGTAGAAAAATTTGTAAGAAGAAGCAATTTTTCCCACGTAAAAGCAAATAATGCGAGCGATTGGGGAAACCACTGGGAGGGTGGAGAGGACAGTGGTTTAGAATAGACAAAAAGACAAACCATGTTCAACAAATTATTATTTGAGCTTTAATTTCACTAATTTTAATTTTTAACTGTTGCATTGTTTTGAATGTTGTAAGCTATCTTGAGTGTTTATATAAGTAGAAAAATGGGGTATAAATTAAAAAAACCCATTTCATATTTTTTCCATAGTGCAACAGAAATATTGGCTGATATTTCAAAAAATATTAAAGCTCTAAGGGACATATTACTTCTTAAATCTAATTGCGAAATGGAGTTGGAAAAGACTGCCGAAGGAGTATCCAAATTGACTTCCAAGATGATTTGTCAATCAGATCATGATATTGATGACAAAACAGCTGGTGTTCAAAACTCCCATATAAAAAATGAAGACAAACGTGGTAAAAAAGCGCATACAGTGGATGCTTCAGACATAATCTTTAAAACATCTACAGAAAAAGAATTCTTAATGTCACTAGACGTAACTGAATATGAACTTCAAATGATGGAACGTCAAGCTGAGGAAGAAATGCAACTTGAAGCAGCTTGTATGCTTGAGGTAAATACAGTATAAGTGATTACCTTTTGAGAAAAGATGTGATGTTTAATTGATCAACCATCTGGTCTTTTTCCAGATTTTGGCTGTGATATAACAGCTAAAAAAATATTGTTTCTTATTGTTGTTAGTCACGAAGTTGTGTCCAACCCATTGCAACCCCATGGACAACGTTCCTCCGGGTCTTCCTGTCCTCCACCATCCTCTGGAATTAATTTAAGCCGACTACCTCATTCTGTCGTCCCAGTCTTCTTTTGCCCTCAATCATTCCCAACATTAGGCTCTTCTCCAGTGAGTCCTTCCTTCTCATTAGGTGGCCAAAGTATTTGAGTTTCATCTTCAGGATCTGGCCTTCTAAAGAGCAGTCAATGTTGGTCTCCTCTAGGACTGACTGGTTTGATCGCCTTGCAGTCCAAGGGACTCACAGGATTATATCCAAACGGCATGGATAAAATAATAATAATAATAATAATAATAATAATAATAATAATAATAATAATAATTATTATTATTATTATTATTTATTGGATTTGTATGCCGCCCCTCTCCGTAGACTCGGGGCAGCTAACAACAATGGTAAAACAGCATGTGACAATCCAATAATAAAACAGCTAAAAACCCTTATTTATAAAAACCAAACATACACACAAACATACCACGCATAATTTGTAATGGCCTAGGGGGAAGGAATATCTCAACTCCCCCATGCCTGGCAGTATAAATGAGTCTTGAGTAGTTTACGAAAGTCAGGGAGGGTGGGGGCAATTCTAATCTCCGGGGGGAGTTGGTTCCAGAGGGCCGGGGTCGCCACAGAGAAGGCTTTTCCCCTGGGGCCCGCCAAACGACATTGTTTAGTCGACAGGACCCGGAGAAGGCCAACTCTGTGGGACCTTATCGTTCACTGGGATTCGTACGGTAGCAGGCGGTTCCGAAGGTAATCTTGTCCAACGCCATGTAGGGCTTTAAAGGTCATGACCAACACTTTGAATTGTGACCAGAAACTGATCGGTAGCCAATGCAAGCCACGGAGTGTTGAAGAAACATGGGTGAATCTTGGAAGCCCCACGATGGCTCTCGCGGCTGCGTTCTGCACGATCTGAAGTTTCCGAACACCTTTCAAAGGTAGCCCCATGTAGAGAGCGTTGCAGTAATCGAAACTCGAGGTGATGAGGGCATGAGTGACTGTGAGCAATGACCCCCTGTCCAAATAGGGCCGCAACTGGTGCACCAGGCGAACCTGGGCAAACACCCTCCTCGCCACAGCCGAAAGATGATGTTCCAATGTCAGCTGTGGATCGAGGAGGACGCCCAAGTTGCGAACCCTCTCTGAGGGGGGGTCAACATTCCCCCCCCCCAGGGTAATGGACGGACAGATAGAATTGTCCTTGGGAGGCAAGACCCACAGCCACTCCGTCTTGTCTGGGTTGAGTTTGAGTTTGTTTAGCGAAAGTCAGTTTGTTCCAACAATGAAGAAACAAGTTGTTTCTCTTATCCTAAGAGTGTTGTTCTAGGATCAGATGGACTTTTTAATCCTATGTTTTTAAAATTTCTCATCTGCAAAACAGAAACTCTCTTGGCCCACAAATATTAATACTGTTTTATCAATTATTATTGTGGTTTTATACATTTTATACATTTTTATTGTGCATTGAAATATTTATATAGGTTAGAAGTTAAGCTATTATTACTTGGTTTTTTCCATTAAAAAGTTAGGGGACAGAGCATTGGAATTAAAATGAAAGAAAAAAACTTTGAACTATTCTGTTTAGGATTTACAATCTATAGAAGATGACCATAGTGCCATGGAAAATGATTACGAATTTGAAATGGAAATGCTTAAGGTAACTTCCTTCCTTCCTTCCTTCCTTCCTTCCTTCCTTCCTTCCTTCCTTCCTTCCTTCCTTCCTTCCATCCATCCATCCATCTATCTATCACATTTATATAGTCGGCAATCTCACAAAAAATTAATCTGGGTGGAATACAACAGTGAAATAAAACAATGAATTTTATTTATTTTGTATTAAAGTCACATGGCAAATTAAAATAATAAATATTAATATTAACATAGATTAAAAATCATCAAAGTTGGAAAGGGAGGGAAAATGCTCACAGGATGGAGGTGGAATGTTATCTTAGTCCATGAACTACCTCTGGTATGACCTGCCCCCATCAGGCCAATTAGCAGAACCAAGTTTTCAAGCTTTTCCAGAAGGCCAAAAGTGTTCCAGAGGGTGGGAACCACAGCAGAAAAGGCTCTTGAATTCCTTTTCTGATGTGGTCTGCAGCATGCCCCTTCTGCTAGCATGAGAAGAGTGGGCCAATCCCATTGGAATGAGACAGTTTCTCAGGTGACCTAGTCCCATGCCATACATAAATATGTACAAGGGTCGCCCAAAAAGTAAATGCACCCAGTTTTTTTCTTCAACAATTATTTACTGACCACAATGAAACTTACACACAAGAAAGAATGATGTTTCTTCTACACTCCCTATTTTTCCACATAATCTCTGTCCCATTCTTTGGCCTCCCTCCAGCGAGACATAAGGGCGTGTATGCCCTGTTGGTGCCATTCCTTGTTCTGGTCATGAAGCCATTTTTGCACTGTGCAAATCACCTCTTCGTCATCCTCAAAATGCCTTGACATCCATTCAGATCTATGCAGATTTTCCATAAACTGTACACAAATGTTTGTGAATGTTCCCAACAGTTTCTCTCCCTGCAGTGAGAAATTCAATAACATGCTGCTTGTAACATACATCACTTACAGACGCCATTTCAAAACACTGCTGCAGCTACGCTATCTGTCTGAGAAGAAATGCAAAATTTACACACGCACTCCTGACAATTCCAATAATGTATATCTAAAGTTTCGCATTTGTACCATTACTGTAGCCTGAGGAAAAAAAAAAGGTGCATTACCTTCGGGGTGACCCTTGTATAAACAATCATTTTTAAAAATATAAAAACCATACTACTTCTATATAATTATTTAATATGGACTTAATTTCATATTAACTTTTTATATTTTTTTACCATATACACCTACTACTCTAATTCATTATTATGTTGCATATCCTACAAGCGTCTGTGACTGCAGTTTTTCTTTACCCCCTCTCTTTCTTCTATACTTATCTTTTCATTCCATTCTATACTTCTTTTCTGATTCTTCTATTTTTTCCTCTTTTCATGGTCCTTTATAATGGTGTTTTCCTTGCCCGTTAGTATAGATTATGTACATACACTTTATATTTGTTGTTTATGAAATGTAATCCTTCTTACAAGACAATTACTTATAACATTGATAATTTTCTATATACCTCAAAATTTCTCGCACAACGATGTAACCATTTGTTTGACACTTTTAATTTTTTGGACCTTCTTCCCCTTCCCTTTTCTTTTTTTTATATGTGAAACTTAATAAACTATTTTTAAAAAAATCATTACTTAAAAATATAAGCCATCAGCGCAGAGAGAATAGATATTAACAACAACGAAAGCATCCTAACCAGGTGTTAAGGGGTTTACAAAATATTGATGGCCTGGAGCTGACCTCTCTTCAGTAGGTAGAATGTTCCATAAGGCAGGAGCCACAGCAGAGAAGGCCTGAGAGGAAAAAGCTAGGGGAGCAGACTTGCATGTTAGAAATAAAAACTGGACTAGTTATAATAATCTAACACTGTTCATGATATTTAATAAAAATAAGTATTAATACTGTCTTTTAATAAATGCCTGGCATAAAATGCCTTTCAATCCAGGGGGATTACAATGCAACTTTGCTTCTCACTCTCCCATGCTTTTAATAGTAATATGGAAACCCTATGAGAGCTATGAAGTCTTCACAAATTATATTCCTAAAGTAACTTTACCTTGAATGGCTAATGTACAGTGAGCCCTCGATTTTCGCGGGGGTTACGTTCCAAGACCTCCCGCGAAAATCGATATTCCGCGATGTAGCGGCGCGGAAGTAAAAACACCATCTGCGCATGTGCACCCTTTTTTCCATGGCCGCGCATGCGCAGATGGTGGAGGCGGGGAGCGACAAAAGTTCGGAGGCTGGCAATGGTTGTTTTTAATGCCGGCCACCCCCCCAGCGCCTCCGGCTTCCTCGCCGCTCGCCCGCTCGCTCGCCCGCCCGCCCACCGGCCGCTTCCTCCGGCAGGTAAAATCGCTGCTACCGACACTGGCGGTGATCGCCTGCAGGGTCCGGTCTCACCTGCCTCTTCTAAGACACCGGCTTTTCTGACTCCAGCCCCCGACGGCTCCATTACGTTTGGCCACGAACTCGCCTGGAGTCGGGCTGGCGGAGACACGGAGGAATGGCGGCTACTATTTACAACTGAGCCGCGCTGCCTGGAGTGAGTCGGGTGAGTCGGAGAAGGGAAGAGTGGAGGACCGTGACGGCCAGGGAGATGGAGAGGGAGACAATTGATTTTAGTCTCCATTTTTTAAATCTTTTATTTAAAGCTTTGCTGGCCCTTTAAAGGACCTTTCGGAAGTGGAAGGGAAGCCTAAGAACGGGCGGAAGAGAAGGGGTGAAAACAGCTGTTTTACCTACTGCGCACGCGTTGCGCTTCCAAGCCAGTTGGCAGACCACTGATATGGATATGGACCTGCCCGCTGCTCGCCCGGGGAGAGGGGGAGAGATAGAGAAAGAGAGAGAAGGAAAGAAAGAAAGAAAGAGATGAGAAAGGAAGGAAGAGAGTGAGAGAGAGGAAGAAAGAGAGAGAGAGAAGAGTGGAAGGAAGAGAGA